>NC_069109.1:815346-967460 GCF_947172395.1 Bicyclus anynana
AACCGCACGGCATCAGCTATTCTCTAGTATAAAATATCATTAGGGGTTTTGCCAATAGTCCACCACGCTGACCCAATGCGGATTGGCAGACTTCACACACGCAGAGAATTAAGAAAATTCTTTGGTATGCAGGTTTCCTCACGATGTTATGTCGAATCGGAGGCAGTGGTCATATCCACTGGGCTATCACGGCTCTATTTAAGATTTTTTGGCTCAGGTTTGGTCTGGTAATAGTCCACCCTACCGGCAAAGACGTATCGCCAAGGAAATACCACATGTCCAGTCAGCGCCACCCAGAAGCAAATTTTAAAGTGGAGCGAGATCCAATTTTGGCGCCTCTCCTGTTTGCTCTGTAGATATGAGACTAAATTATGAGTGTAACCTAAAAGTGGAACCCGAAGATCGCTATCTTACTCCGGGGTGACCAATCTCGATCATATTCTGGGGTGACCAATTAAAAAACAGTTGCAGTACCTACGGTACGCCGCCTACGGTTGAGTAGGATTATTATTTAGGCGACCCCTAGGATTTGGCGCCTGGAGCGACTGCTCCGTTCGCCGTATGGACGGGCCAGCCCTGAATAATTAATTTTTGGCCTCCAACTAATTTTGATAGAGGACCCCACCAAGGCACGCTACGTCATATCACTCTTTTTTACGTCGGGGTAAAAAACTACAACTAGAACACATGACTACAAAACAAATTGTATCCAATTCTTCGAAATCCTCTGTGCGAACGGCCCTGGGACAAAATAGGTTACAATTAGAATAATACTGATGTTTTTGTTTTGATATTCTTTTCACTCAACTATCGAAGGAGGTATTCTACTCTCATTCATTTATTTCTCCTTTACAAAATATACAAAACACTAAAAATTAACCCTCCCGCTGCGGGACATTTGAGTGCCCAAGCAACCGGTCAGGGCTCCAGAGTGAGGAACCTCCTCACAATACGCGCCGTCTCAAGGATCACTGCCTTCTGTATCCGACTCTTGATCCAACAGTTTAGCGAAAGCTTCTTAAGGTGTTGGTCGAAGCTTTTCGCTATAAGACCATTGACTGAAACAACTATCGGAACAATAATAGTTGACTCAACATTCCACATGGCGGTCGGTCTCGAAAATTCTTTACAAGTTAGCCCTTGACTACAATCTCACGTGATGGTAAGTGATGATGCAATCTAAGATGGAAGCGGGCTAACCTATTAGGAGGAGGATGAAAATCCACACCTCTTTCGGTTTCTACACGACATCGTACTGAAACGCTAAATCGCTAAGGGTGATAACTACTAACTAGCCACGGCCGAAGCCTCCCACCAGCCAAAATTTTGTTCTATTAGTATTCTTTAGTTGTCTCATTGGTCAGTAAGCTACAATGCGGTTCAGGGTTCGAATCCCCGGTCATATTAAACAGCGTTTAAATACCGAAATGGGTGTGGATTTTCATCTCCTTACTAACAAGTTAGCCCGTTTAAATCGTAGATTGCATCATCACTTACCATCAGGTGACATTATAGTCAATGGTTAACTGGTAAAGAAAAAAAAGATACGTTACTGTGATTTTTTTTTTGATAGAGATAAGATAGAGCCGTGATAGCCCAGTGGATATGACCTTTGCCTCCGATTCTGGAGGGTGTGGGTTCGAATCCGGTCCGGGGCATGCACCTCCAACTTTTCAGTTGTGTGCATTTTAAGAAATTAAATATCACGTGTGTCAAACGGTGAAGGAAAACATAGAGAGGAAACCTGCATACCAGAGAATTTTCTCAATTCTCTGCGTGTGTGAAGTCTGCCAATCCGCATTGGGCCAGCGTGGTGGACTATTGGCCTAACCCCTCTCATTCTGAAAGGAGACTCGAGCTCAGCAGTGAGCCGAATATGGGTTGATAATGATGATGAAAGTCGAAAACTTAAATTAAAGTTACGAGAGTTCCAAATGCGCCGTGGTCCGAGAAGAGCCCACAACATACTCAGGGGGGAAACAACTATAGGGGTGGATACATAGGGGTGGTTAGAATCACCATGCTGTTTCAATGCGGGTTTTTTATTTTTTTTAAATATGACCAATATTTCCATTCCCAACGTAGACCAACCAACGAGACCAACGAGGCGGGGATCGAACCACCACCCCCCAGTGATGAGTCCGACCGCTCTTACCGTTGAGCTATTGAGGTTTTTGTTGAGGGTTGTAGTGATGAATGAACTAGCGGACGCCCGCGGCTTCGTCTGCGAGGAATGCAGTTTTTCACAAAACCCGCGGGAACCATTGATTTTTCCGAGATGAAAAGTAGCCTATGTGTTAATTAAGGGTATTATTTATCTTTGTTGTAAATTTCAGCCAAATCGGTTCAGTATTTGCAAAGTTAAGGAGTAACAAACATCCATACAAACTTTTATGTTTGTTTCTTTTCAGTCTAAGATGGAAGCGGGCTGACTTGTTAGGAGGAGGATTTTTTTTTTTTTTTTTTTATTCTTTACAAGTTAGCCCTTGACTACAATCTCACCTGATGGTAAGTGATGATGCAGTCTAAGATGGAAGCGGGCTAACTTGTTAGGAGGAGGATGAAAATCCACACCCCTTTCGGTTTCTACACGGCATCGTACCGGAACGCTAAATCGCTTGGCGGTACGTCTTTGCCGGTAGGGTGGTAACTAGCCACGGCCAAAGCCTCCCACCAGCCAGACCTGGACAAATTAAGAAAATCTCAATCTGCCTAGCCGGGGATCGAACCCAGAACCTCCGTCTTGTAAATCCACCGCGCATACCACTGCGCCACGGAGGCCGTCAAAAGGATGAAAATCCACACTCCTTTCGGTTTCTACACGACATCGTATTGGAACGCTAAATCGCTTGGCGGTATTTGCCAGTAGGGTGGTAACTAGCCACGGCCGACCTGGACAAATTAAGAAAATTAAGAAAATCGAATCCAGGACCTCCGTCTTGTAAATTCACGTTTATAATATTAGTAAAAAAATGCGATAGAACGCAAAACATTTTTTCAAAACCGGAAGACGTCTGTAGATTTTTTGCGTTCTGACCCCGATTGACCCAATTTATTCAGAATCAGAAAAACCGAAAAAATATCACCTTACAGGGTTGTCACACGCAAGTTTATTTTGTGTAAGCAAGCAATCTAAATTAATAAAAAAAAAATTAATTAATCTAAAAAAATCTTTTGTAGTTTTGGGTGTGCTCTTCTATAACAAGATCCCCAAGACTGTGATGGACCTGCCAATGCATAGCTTTAAGCAATGTGTTAAAAAACATTTACTTAGTCGAGGTTACTACAACTTTGATGAGTTCCTTAATGATAAAAATACTTGGAGGCCGTTGGATCAGCTTTCACCTTCACATAGGAAGTAAAACTATAAGAAATTGTAATTGTTATCAATTGTAAATTATAATATTGTATGATTTTTTTTCAAAAGAGCAACTGTTGAGTTTCTTGCCGGTATCTTCTCAGCAGAACCTGCCTTCCGAACCGGTGGTAGAATCTTTACAAATAGTCAACTGACGTGTCAAAAGTGCTTGTAAACTGAGCCTACTTGAAATAAATGAATTTTGAATTTTGAAGCTTCTATTATAATAACACTTATCGGCCTATTTTGGACGGCCTCCGTGGCGCAGTGGTATGCGCGATGGATTTACAAGACGGAGGTCCTGGGTTAGATCCCCGGTTGTGCTGATTGAGGTTTTCCTAATTGGTCCACGTCTGGCTGGCGGGAGTCTTCAGCCGTGGCTAGTTTAGCAATCCGGAAGGGGTGTGGATTTTCATCATCCTCATAACAAGTTAGCCCGTTTCCAGTTTAGATCAAGGAACATATTTACTCAGGAGGTTTAGATTACATCATCACTTACCATCAGGTGAGAGTAAACCCTCTCAGAATGAGATATTTATATCTTATATCTATACTTATAATAAAACTGGTCGGTTTCTACACATTTATTCGCAATTTGAGAATTTACTTATACCATTTGTAACAACAAACGTTAGCGTGGCTTAGAGTACTACTAGCGCCATCTAGAATCTATACTTATAATACGAATTCTGTACATTGAAGATATTTTGAAAATTTTTGTTGGGAGGCATTATGATACTGAAGCTAAAAATATTTTTTTTTCGACTTTTGTCTGTCAGTCTGTCAGACCGTGTTTTTTTGTTATTCGGGCATCACGCTGAAACTACTGAATGAATTCAAATGAAACTTGTCACGGTTTAAGACCATAATACGGAGAAGGTTATAGGATACTTTTTATTGCGAAAATAAAATAAGAAGGGGGTGAAAGTTTGTATGCAAAGTCCTTCATTTATAGAGTTTTAAAAATTTGTTCATAAATCATAAAAAAATACGAAATATAATGTAATTCAAAAATTTTTAAAATTTAACCCCTAAAGTGGTGAAATAGGGCTTGAAAGTTTACACTTATTTCCACGCGGACGAAGTCGCGGGTGTCCGCTAGTATAATCATAATTATGATTATGATTATTACAAGATTCCTAAATTGGCAGCCCTAAAGTCACACGGAAACTATACAAAATGAATAAAAAAGTGCATAACGACGCTAAACCAAATGTGACCTTCTGTTGTGGAGACATGTAAAAACTTCGTCGCATATGGAGCCCGCATTATCCTGGCATAATGTGGCAAAAACTCTGAAGCCCACCATTCAAGTTATTCTGTGAATGATGAATATCATTTTCAGGTATCTATTTTTTATGGATCAGATCACTCTTGAAAGTTACCTAGTTGGCTAGTTACTGGCAAAGAGGTACGCGATTAAGCGTTTCGGTACGATGTCGTATAAAAGCCGAAAGGAGTGTGATTGTTTGTATGTATACTTATAATAAATAGTAGACGCCGCGCGGTTTCACCCGCATGGTTCTCGTTCCCGTACTTACTCGATAAATGAGCTATCTAACTCTGAAAGAATTTTTCAAATCGGACCAGTAGTTCCTGAGATTAGCGCGTTCAATCAATCAAACAAACAAACATCAGATCTGTAAAATCTGTAAAGAGGTCAATTCTATACATGAAATATATTTCCAAAATAACTATCAGGGGGTGATTAGTGATCGATACTGATGCCAGAAATGCAATCAGTAAAATTCTTGTCTGTCTGTCTGTATGTTCGTTATATAAACAAAAACTACTCGATGGATTTTAACGAAACTTGGTACAATTATTCTTCATACTCCTGGGCAGGTTATAGTATACTTTTCATCACGCTACGATCAATAGGAGCAGAGCAGTAAAGGGAAATGTTGGGAAAACGGGAGAAGTTACTCCATTTTTACAGCGATTTAGCGTTTATATTACGGCACATATGCATTTTACTCTTAGACTTAAGGGTAAAATATACAAAACGGTTGTAAGATCTGTCGTGCTGTCAAAATGGATCAGAATGTTGGCCGGTGAAAGGGATGGATAGTAAACGAATGCATGTGAACGAAATGCGTATGTTGAGATGGATGTGTGGTGTGACAGGAATAGATAAAATAAGGAATGAGTATATAAGAGGAAGTCTGAAGGTGGCGCCAGTGACAGAAAAATTGAGGAGTAGAAGGTTAGCTTGGTATGGACATGTAATGCGTAGAGAGGAAAGTCATATTACTAGAAAAATGTTGATTGTGCAAGTGGAAGGTCATAAGAGGAGAGGAAGGCCAAAGAAGAGATGGTTGGATTGTGTGATAGAGGACATGTGTGTCCTCCAAAGGAGTGGATGATGAGTTGACGAGTAATAGAAACGAATGGAAAAGATTGACATATTTTTCCGACCCCACTTAAGTGGAATAAGGGTAAGGAGATGATGATGCATTTTACTTTACATTACGGCACATGTGCATTTTATTTTACATTTCGATTTTGAAATTAGTGAAATAAACGATATTTAACGAGCAAATGTGTAAAAATAAATGAAAACATTGAGATATTAGTCATGACTTGAGTCACGTATCTATGGAATCGAATCCAGTAGATGTCTAACGAAAAACGGGCCAAGGTTCACAAGTTTACTGACTTCCCACAACTCTCTTCCACCTTGAATATATTAAGTCTTATACACTAGCGAACGCTAGCGACTTCGTCCGCGTAAATTTGAAAATATATGGAATTTAAATAACTATATATATAAAAGAAAGTCGGGTTTGTTACAACATTTATAACTCGAGATCTGCTGGACCGATTTTCATGGTTTTTGATTCGTTGGATTTGTCTCCGCCTAGAATAGCAGAATATATCTTAAAAACAATGAAAACTCGACGAAATATTATGAAAGAAGAATAATCTAATATAAAAGAGAGTCGTGTTAGTTACTCCACTTATAACTCAAGAACGACTGAACCGATTTAGCTGAAAATTAGCAGGGAGGTAGTTTAGAGCCAGGAGAAGGACATAGGATATATATTATATATATTTTTATCCCGTTCGACAGCATTGTGTGTGACTTGACATGAAACGCAAAACGCAAATGAAAGCTATGTAATTGACGTATAATGACATATGGATGAAGGAGTAAGGTAGGAGTAGGGTGGGGGTAGGGTAGGGTAGGGGTAGGGGTAGTTGAAAGCTTACATCGAGTTTCACGCGGAAGAAGTCGTGGACGTCCGCTAGTTTCCATAAATGTTACTTTGTTTAGTACCTTTGTTTGTTTTGACGACCTTCGTGGCGCAGTGGTATGCGCGGTGGATTTACAAAACGGAGGTCCTGGGTTCGATCCCCGGCTGGGCAGATTGAGATTTTCTTAATTGGTCCAGGTTTGGCTGGTGGAAGGCTTCGGCCGTGGCTAGTTACCACCCTACCGGCAAAGACGTACCGCCAAGCGATTTAGCGTTCCGGTACGATGCCGTGTAGAAACCGAAAGGCGTGTGAATTTTTATCCTCCTCCTAACAAGTTAGCCCGCTTCCATCTAAGACTACATCATCACTTACCATAAGGTGAGATTGTAGTCTAGGGCTAATTTGTAAACAATAAAAAAAAAAAAAACCTGTCAAACATTTGTTGTCCATCCTGTCAACTACGTTTATGTAATGATTGACATTTATACGTGCGTTCAGAAATACAGACAAATTATTAACATTTACGCTTGCGTACGTTTTATTTAATGTAAATTAAAGTTTCTATTTCCGAAAACAATTTCTAAGATATAAGCTACGAATGCCTAAATGTCTTTTTGTGTTGTCTATATTTTTTCCAAGATAAAAGGGTAGGGGTAGAGTAGGGGTAGGAGTAGGATAGTGTAGGGTAGGGATAGGAAAGAAGTTCACATAAGTCAAAGCGAAGCTTGACCGGGTCCGCTAGTATACTATAAGTCAAAGGTTGACTGACTGACTGACATAGTGATCTATCAACGCACAGCCCAAACCACTGAATCAATCGGGTTGAATTTGGTATGCAGGTAGATGTTATGACGTAGACATCCGCTAAGAAAGGATTTTGATCAATTTTACCCCCAAGAGCATAAAATATGGATTGAAAGTTTGCATGGAAAGTCCATCATTTTGAAAATTCATCAGTTTTAAAAATTTGTTTATAAATCTTTAAAAAAAATAAGAAATATTACGTTATTCAAGAATTTTTAAAATTCAACCCCTAAAGTGGTGAAATAGGGGTTGAAAGTTTGCATTGACTTCCACGCGGACGAAGTCGTCTGCTAGTCATTACTTATAGAAATTCGATTCCGTATATTCGATTAGATTTTTTAAACTATTCAACGGATTTTGATGCAGCTTAAAGCAAAAAAAAAACATACATACAGCCGAACGTAGAACCTCCTCCTTTTTGGAAGTCGGTTAAAAATGGAGACACATCGGCTGCCGGGCCGGTTAAAAAAAGCTAGTTAAAAAGAATCATCAAGTTAAAAAAAAACAAATTACTGTTATATCAGGAAAACCATTAAAGAAAAACTTGACAATTTTTCCCCAATTTCTGCGTTTTTTCCACGAAACTTCAATATCTACGAAATTGAATAAATGTTTTTTAAAATCTTTTGACTGTGTTCTACTTTCAAATGTAGGTTAGAGAGAGATAGATGCATTATATATATACCCTCTCGCTTGTAGAGGGAATTGCTGATTGAATATTTATTATGTTTTTTGATACTGGCAACATAGAATTAGGAAAATTTTCGAGAATTTACCTAGATTTTCGCTACGAAAAGGGGACAAGTAAACATCCTATTATAAACAAACTTGGGCATGATGACTAGGTTTGAATATATAGATTTTTATGATACATTCGGGTAAATAATGTTAAATAATTTATACATAAAAAACAAAGATTGTCTGGATATTTGCAAAATAAATGAGATTTCAAATCTATTAAAAATCTTTTATCGTAATTAGATGAAAATTCATACAGTTTTAGCTTCCTTACCTTAAATGTGACTTTATGACCTACATACATACATACATTATGATCTATGACGTCATTGAATCATACCATTTTGTATGGGGCGTTTTTCAGGGATCCGCGGCAGCGCCGCAAATCTGACCCTTTAAATCCATGTAGCTCCGAAAGTAATGATCGCAGATACCCTGTTACTTTTACAAAATTGCTTTCCATTAGCATACTCTTAATTTATATACCTACAATTTAAAAAACTGTCATCATCCCTAATTTTCTTCTAATATCCTTCCCCGCTCGTGTTGTTCCCTGCCCAACCAAAAATAGGATTCTATTAGATTTGCGCACTGAAAGAGAATATTGATGACTTGATCGAGAGTGTCATTATCATCATTATCAACCCATATTCGGCTCACTGCTGAGTTCGAATCTCCTCTTAACAGGGGTTAGGCCAATAGTCTACCACGCTGGCCCAATGCGGATTGGCAGACTTCACACACGCAGAGAAATAAGAAAATTCTCAGATATGCAGGTTTCCTCACGATGTTTTTTCCTTCACCGTTTGAGACACGTGATATTTATTTCTTAAAATGCACACAACTGAAAAGTTTGAGGTGCATGCCTCGGACCGGATTCGATCCCACACATTCCGGAATCGGAGGCAGAGGTCATTTCCACTGGGCTATCACGGCTCGAGAGTGTAATTATTAATTTTATGACATTCGGGGGTTTTTCAAAATTTTAAATTTTTTTCACATACGTAGATACTGCCAAGCATTGTATATTTACATAGATATATAATTCACTCTCATCATCATCACATCAGCCGATGGAGTCCACTGCAGGACATAGACCTTTTGTAGACACTTCCAAACATCACGATACTGAGCCGCCTGCATCCAGCGAATGTCTGCGACTCGCTTGATGTCGTCAGTCCACCTGGTGGGGGGTCGACCAACACTGCGCTTTCTGGTGCGGGGTCGCCATTCCAGCACTTTGGGAATTAAGACCCCAACGTCCATCGGCTCTTTGAACTATGTTGTGACTTCAGCTTCGCAACTCGTTGAGCTATGTCGGTGACTTTGGTTCTTCTGCGGATCTCCTCATATCTGACTTGATTCACTCATAATTCACTCTGGTTCATCCTAATTCGGAATAAAACATTTCGTGTGCTTACGTCAGTATACGAAATATTCGGCCGAATGTCAAATATAGGTGTTTATTGAAAAAAGTTACATTAAGTCACTCTTACACGTGTGGCAATTCAAATTGTTGACGTCATCACGACCGAGAGTTTTTGGAGCTTTTTTTTTTGGAAATTAATTTTGATGGAGTATCTCCCATAGCCAGATTATAATAATGATAATTTTATAAATCATAAATCATTTACTGCCAGAATGTGGTCATATACAGATTTTGTTACATTTTAATGTTCCTACACAATCTGCCTCATAGGCGTGCAAGCCGAGTACATTATCATAATTTTTATTTACTAATAGTAGATTGTTATACAAGGGGCTAAAAAGACCCATTATATACGAGGTATTTTTAGGGCACGAGACGCAGTCGAGGGCCGCCTAAATAGAAACCGAGTTTATAATGGGTTTAGCCCCGCGTGTTACACAATACTTTTCACTACGATTGCGAGAAAATAAAATAACTCGGTACAGTATTCAATGTTTTATTTTATTTGAAAATTAAAATATAGGTACCAAATGCTACAACTTTGGATGTTTCGGGGAGATGCTTTTACCCGGTAACTTAATTTCCGACTACAGTGAAGTTGAATAATGAGTATGAGGGATAAACATGTTAGATAATTGTTTAAAAAACACCATGCGTAAGTTGTAAGTAAGAATGCACTTGTTGTTCTTTTCTCCACTTATTAAATTTTTCGTAAGTAGGGTCTCTTTTGATCCATCTCCAAATTAGGGTCACCATTCTCACTAGATGAAGACATAACAATTAATGTTGCGAAACATGTAAATTACGGTCATAAATTCACAATAAATTTATTTAAAAATATCAAGTAATTTGATTATTTACGACAATAATTGTTTTTAAATTCTCGCTCTTTAATTTTTTTTCTTTATTAATATAATTTTTTCCCATGAAGAAAAGGAAAAGGTATTACACCGTACACCCTTGTCTTCAAATCTCGCTCTATAAATTCGCAACTCAATAAAAATCAAATAAAAAAAAATAACCGCATTCCACAGACAAGAACGCTGCATTTTATTTCAATTCCAAGTTTTATTTTTATCAAACAGTCAGGACCTTACCTCTGGCTCAATCGCTTGACGCGCGGAGCCATATAACCAAAAGAAGAAGAAGAAGGGTGTTAAGAATTATTAGTGTCTAAACTAACAATTCATGTTTCCGATACTTAGATATATATATGAGTAGTTCTGTTGAAGATTGATTAAGCTTATGTTTAGTTATTTAAGCAATATATACTTTGATATTAGAATAAGATACTTTGATCTAGCAGAATACCAATTTGACTGTAAATAGCTTACGTACACTTTAACTTACATTCTTTAGCTATAAGTTGTCAATAAACGTTTATGTTTTGTATGTATGTATGTTTGTATGTGTATTTACGCCGTGGAGTGGTAATATGACAATGTTTTTGAGCAAGAGTAGTGAAATAATAATTTGTATATACTACTTTATATATTTTAATATTTTTTTATATACGGTTACGTCCCTACAAAATCATTAGAAGCAATAAAGGCAATGTTGTTCAAAATTAAATACCTGTGACGATTGTTGTGCTTATTTGGATAAATATTAAAATAATTTTTAAAAAGAGCTTTGACAAATAATGCATTATTTTAGAACAAATTTTATGAAAGTAATAAACATTATACTTAGTGAGTTATCCATACGCAGTCACAGACATTTTTTAAGACTTTATAAGGTTAACAATTCTGTCATACATAACTTTAGCAACAGCGGATGCAATAAAACTCTCAGAGATCCATGATAATATATTGTGTAGCTTTCCAACAGTGAAAGAATTTTTCAAATCAGTTCAGCAGTTTCGGAGCCTATTCAATGCAAACAAACAAACAACCAAATCTTACCTCTTTATAATATTAATTTAGATGTATATAAATTCTATCCCTCTACTAAGTAATCTAAAGCGAAATATCGAAATCCGTTTGATGTACAATAAAATCTTTTTAATGAAAAAAATTCCACCGACTTCAAAATCACAAAAATAAACTAAAAAGCGAAAAACAACATCGTATGTGCTACCTTCTGATCACTTTGAAGGCGGTGAGTGAATGAAACGTCAGAAAGTCTTTATGGCTTGAGATAATGCATTAGTGTGTTGGCACCGCCTTCTAAGTGATCAGAAGGGTCGTGATAGCCCAGTGGATATGACCTCTGCCTCCGATTCCGGAGGGTGTAGATTCGAATCCGGCCCGGGGTACGCACCTCCAACTTTTCAGTTGTGTGCATTTTAAGAAATTAGATAATTATCACGTGTCTCAAACGGTGAAGGAAATACATCGTGAGGAAACCTGCACACCAGAGAAATTTCTTGATTCTCTGCGTGTGTGAAGTCTGCCAATCCGCATTGGGCCAGCATGGTGGACTAACCCCTCTCATTCTGAGAGGAGACTCGACTCGCCTTTAGACGGCCTCAGGGCCTGGGTTCGATCCCTGGCCGGGTCGATTGAGGTTTTCTTAATTGGCCCAGGTCCGGCTGGTGGGAGGGAGGCTTCGGCCGTAACTAATTACCACCCTACCGATAAAGACGTATCGCCAAGCGATTTCGCGTTCCGGTTTGATGTCGTGAAGAAACCGAAAAGAGTGTGGATTTCATCCTACTCCTAATAAGTTAGCCCTCTTCCATCTTAGATTGCATCATCACTTACTCTCAGGTGAGATTGTAGTTAAGAGCTAACTTGTAGAGAATAAAAAGAAATACTAGCTTAGATCTATACTAATATTTTTGTTTGAACGCGCTAATCTCAGGAACCACTGGACCGATTTGGAAAATTCTTTCAGTGTTAGATAGCCCATTTATCGAGGAAGGCTATAACCTATTTATTTTTCCCGTATTCCTACGGGAACGGGAACCACGCGGGTGAAACCGCGCGCCGCCAGCTAGTATTGTATAAATCCGATCACTTAAACGTGATGCGTCCCTTTTATATGCAACTGGCCTTAAATGCAAATGGCGTCGTATAAATATGGCGGCGCGAGACCAGCACGGCACAGTACCGGCCGGCGAACGCGCCAGTTCCCGCCAAAACCTCCTGTCAAACAGTGTTGCCACTCTAAAAAATTTCTCTTTAGAAAAAATGAGTGCACTCTTCCTCCTAGCACTATGCGCCCTTTTTGTGTATAAACTATTTTCGCGACGCTCTGTGTCGTGGAAAAAGGTTTCAAAATATGGGGAGGGGGATGTTTTAAATTTAAAACACGCCCCCGGTCCCATTGCCTTGCCTGTTATAGGCAGTATGCATTTGTTGGGCAAAAATGAATCCCCCTTTCAATCGTTTACCGAATTATCTAAAACTTATGGGGACATTTATAGTATTAAACTGGGCACCGCAGAATGCTTGGTGGTAAATAATTTAGAACTCATCAGGGAGGTTTTGAATCAGAACGGAAAATTTTTTGGCGGTCGACCCGATTTTTTGAGATTCCACAAACTGTTTGCCGGCGACAGGAATAATTGTGAGTATTTTTTTGATTATTTTTGTTTTTTTTTCATTTCAGATTTTTTTTTTATTTGTGAATATTTTCTTGTTAAACCGATGTTACACTATGGAACTATTTGAAGGAGGATTACTTGTACAGTTTAATGAACCTATTTATTAATTTATATGTTAGACTAGAGCGTATTTTTTTTAATTTTTTTTTGTTATACAATAGTTTTCTATAAATTATTATAAAGTTATTATCGGATTTTTTATGTGACAGTGCTATTCAAATAGTCCAATTATTAAAAAAAATCCTTGTTGTAACTTTAATGATTTCATAATTTGACTACGTTTTAGAATATCTCATGCTATTTAAAAAATCAATCAAAAAATCCGATTATAACTTTCCTTTCTATTGTACTTTTAATTGAAAAAACACTGAATTTATTTTTAAATTCTGTAATAAAACTAGTTTGATTTTTTCTTTCTTTCTACTAAATCCATTTCGAAAAGTAAAAATACGATTCTTTATTATTTTTTATGTAATAGACACATTTTGTTAACGTTAGCAATGAGTATGATCAAATTACACGAATTATCAAAAAAAAGTTACGTAGATAGTTATATATATATAGCTTCTTATGCTGTTTTAATAATTCAAGCAAAATGTCACTATGGATGATAATTAAAATTAAAAACTTTGAAAAATCACCTAATGTCCTAAATTAGTATTAGTTTAAACTCCACCGGTTTCTACTAAACCGATTTTGAAAATTCTATTACGACTAGAAAGTCACGTTATTTGTGAGTGTCATAGACTATATATCCCCATATTCCCACGGAAACGTGAACTATGTGGGCGAAACCGTGGGCTGTCGGTACAGAATAAGTAATAGGTAAATAGACAAAAAGATAGGAACTTACCAAGGTATTTTCCGCTCAAAACTCTTCATATCGACTTTATGTACTATATTAGTACTAATATTCACCCAAAACACTGCATTTTCAAAGTAAATTCACCTTTAAAACGACACAGCAATGTTTTTCACTGACT
The DNA here is from genome assembly GCF_947172395.1 of Bicyclus anynana. NCBI lineage: Eukaryota > Metazoa > Arthropoda > Insecta > Lepidoptera > Nymphalidae > Bicyclus > Bicyclus anynana. The sequence continues at coordinate 829,407 of NC_069109.1, forward strand.
TTAATTTAGTCGGATATACACCAACTAAAATAAATACAAAATATTCTGAAATTTTTTCATTATTTATAATTGAAACCACTTTATGCATAAATCACATTCACACCTTATTGTATATTTAAGTAATTTGATCCTTTAGTTGGACATACACCAACATAATCAGTTCCAAAATAGGGTTATAATTAATAAAACAGCTGAACAAGCGAAATATTAATATTACAAATCACGTTTGTCTATTTATTTACGCATTAACTCTTTATTTTTATCTATACTAATATTATAAGGCTGAAGAGTTTGTTTGTTTGTTTGATTGAACGCGCTAATCTCAGGAACTACTGGTCCGATTTGAAAAACTCTTTCAGTGTTAGATAGCCCATTTATCGAGGAAGGCTATAGGTTATATATTATCCCCGTATTCCACCGGGAACGGGAACCACGTTGGTAAAACCGCGTCAGTCAGCTAGTTACAAATATATTGATCCTCTTTCTGTTGGATGTATACCGACAAAGATGGGTCCTAAATAGAGTTATAGAGAGAAACCTTTGAAAATATAAATTTTATAATATAATAAATTACTTTCTGACTAGTTATTTACTACGCATTCACTTCTTATTACAAGTAATTCGATTATATTTTAGTTGGATAATCACCGACAGAGAGTCGTACTTAATAAGATATACTTTATAAATTTTGTACTTAATAATTAATCACTTTCTGTCTAATTTTATCTAACTAAGCCCACTTGAAATAGATTAATTTTGATTTTGACTTCATTTTGAATTAATTACTACGCATTAACTGTTTATTATAATTACAATTACTTTGATTATATTTTAGTTGGATAGACACCGATCGACACAATTTCGAGACACAAAAGCGTCCTAAATAGGATTTAATGAAAAATCTAGCCAATGATTATTTCAAACATTATAAATCACTTTTTGTATATATATTTAACACACTTTCGGTCCATATTTTACATACAAGTACTTCGATTCTATTTTAGTTGGATATACACCGACACTATAAGCCCTAAACAGAATTTTATAAAAAAAAACGCGAAAGATTATTTCATATAATAACGCACTTTTTGTATATTTAATATACTTTCAGTAATCATTTTACATACAAATACTTTGATTATAATTTAGTTGGATATACACCGACACAATCAGCCCTAAATAGGGTTGTAATTGAACAATTTGATGATTATTTAAATATTATATCACTTTTCAGTATATTTATCACTTTTATGCCTTTATAAATGTTACTAAAAGGTAACACGATATAATAATTGCTGTCTTGTGTTTATAATTTAAATACGTCGACGCTTGGTGCATATAAACATGAGACTGTCTTAGGTCTTATATTGCATGTTGTATGCAATATAAACTGTCTCATTAGTCCGTAGCTTTCGACGGTGGGAGGCTTCGGTCGTGGCTAGTTACCACCATACCGGCAATATATAAATTAAAATCACGCGAGTCCCTTCGTCAAAAGTTTAAAGAAATAGGTATACTAACAGTAGCCTGTCAATATATATATAACAGTATAGTCTATGTAAGACAAAATATTAATTTGTACAAACGAAAAAAAGATTTAAACCCACGTCTTACTAGACACGGGCATAAGTTAGTTATTTCTGCATATCGTCTCCAAAGAGTAAAAAATCTTTTTCACTACTCTTGCTCAAAAACACTGTCATATTACCACTCCACAGCGGGGCTAAACAAGCATTTCAGCCTCTAGGGGCTAAAGTAATTTTGTTTTTTTAATTCTTGTCTGTTACGAGTACTAGCCAAGTACTAGCCTACTATAAAACGGAGGAGGTTTTATTCGAAAATAGAATCATTATAGGTAAGGCACTGATTGTTTTGAAAAATAAATAAAAAACTTTCAATTGGAATGAAATGCAGCGTTCTTGTCTGTGGAATGCGTTCATTTTTTTATTTAATTTTTATTGAGTTGCAAATAAAGCGAGATTTGAAGACATGGGAAATCCTTTACGGTGTAATACCTTTGCCTTTTTCTCACGTGAAAAAAATAAAATTAATAAACGAGAATTTAAAAACCAATTGGCGTGAATAATACACACTTGATTTTTTTCAGAAATTCATTGTAAATTTGTGACCGTAACTTACATATTTTTCAACAATAATTGTAATTGTTGTCTTCATCTAGTGAGAATGGTGATCCTAGTTTGGAGATGGATGAAATTTTCAATCTGTTACCATCAAAGTCGAGACGCATTTACTTAAATACTTACCTACGAAAAATTTAATAAGTGGAGAAAACAACAACGAATGGATTCACTTACGAAAGGAGTTTTTTAAACTATTATCTCCCACATTTACTTTACTTAGTCATTATTCATCGTCACAGTTGTCGGGAATTATGTTACTGGGTAAAAGCATCTCCCTTAATATCCAAAATTTTAGACTTTGTACATTTAATTTTCAATTAAAATAAATCATTGAATATCGTACTAAACTATTTTATTTTCTCGCAATCGTAGTGAAAAGCAGAGTGTAACACGTGGGGCTAAACCCATTATAAACTCGGTTTCTATTTAGGCGGGCCTAAAAATACCTCGTATATAATGGGTCTTTTTAGCCCCTTGTATAACAATCTACTATTGTAGGTTTTGTACTTTTCTATAACAAGATCCCCAAGACTGTGATGGACCTGCCAATGCATAGCTTTAAGCAATGTGTTAAAAAACATTTACTTAGTCGAGGTTACTACAACATTGATGAGTTCCTTAATGATAAAAATGCTTGGTGGCCATTGGATCAGCTTCCACCTTCACACAGGAAGTAAAACTATAAGAAATTGTAATTGTTATCAATTGTAAATTATAATATTGTATGACTTTTTCATTTCAAAAGAGCAACTGTTGAGTTTCTTGCCGGTATCTTCTCAGCAGAACCTGCCTTCCGAACCGGTGGTAGAATCTTTACAAATAGTCAACTGACTGCTTGTAAACTGAGCCTACTTGAAATAAATGAATTTTGAATTTGAAAGGCGTACTGCCATGCTTCGATTTAACGTTCCGGTATGATTTTGTGTAAAATCGAAAGTGTGCATTTTCATCCTTCTCCTAACAAGTTAGCCCGCTTCCACCATTAATTGCATCATCACTTACCATCAGGTAAGATTGTAGTGGACAAAAAAATGTCATCTACAAACCTCCGGATGACATTTTGTCAATTGATTTGTTTTTACACGCTTTAAATTACGCGAATAATACATAGCCTATAGTCTTCCTCGATAAATGGGCTATCTACCACTGAAAGTATTTTTGAAATCGGACCAGTAGTTCCTGAGATAAGCGCGTTCAAACAAACAAACAAACTCTTATCGTTGGCTAACATACATTCATTCCATTATCTCTTGCATCTTATGACAAATGCAATATTATAATTTAATTAAGTACACAAATTGCATACCCCGAGACATGCCTATGAAATCCGAAACCATAGGCATTTCTTGGCAGACATATTTTATGCTTGCATCGTTTAATTTTCAACGATTAGTTCGCCCTTGAATACGATCACACCCGATGATAAGTGACAATGCAGTTAGATGGTAGGGTATTCATCTATACGTTTTTATCTATACTAATATTATAAAGCTGAAGAGTTTGTTTGTTTGAACGCACTAATCTCAGGAACTACTAGTCCGATTTCAAAAATTCTTTCTGTGTTAGATAGCCCATTTATCAAGAAAGGCTATAGGCTATATATTATCCCCGTATTCCTACGGGAACGGGAACCACGCGGGTGAAACTGCGCGGCGTCAGCTAGTAAGCATATATTTATCGGTGAAAAATTCATAATTCCTTCGGGTTGGTTAACCGACTTAAAAAAAAGGAGGAGGTTCTCAATTCAACGCGTATATTTTCAACGCGTTTCTTCATGTTTGCTTTAAACCAAATTTAAAAATTCTTTTTTTGTTTGATTGAGTATACTTCCAGATAGGTCCCATTTAATTTTCATGAAAATTGGTTAAGTTATTTTGTGTTTAAGACGTCTTTGAAGTCGGTTCCATTTTTATGTTAAAATATTATTGAAAACTAGCGGACGCCCGCGACTTCGTCCGCCCTTAAACCTCTTTCATCCAGTCCTTACAGTAGTATCGCTGTAAAAATGGAGTAACTTCTCCCGTTTTCCCAACATTTCCCTTCACTGCTCTGCTCCTATTGATCGTAGCGTGATGAAAAGTATACTATAACCTGCGCAGGAGTATGAAGAATAATTGTACCAAGTTTCATTTAAATCCGTCGAGTAGTTTTTGTTTCTATAACGAACATACAGAGAGACAAAAATGTTACTGATTGCATTTTTGGCATCAGTATCGATCACTTATCACCCCCTGATAGTTATTTGGGAAATATATTTCATGCACAGAATTGACCTCTTTACAGATTTATTATAAGTATAGAAGATGTAAACTAATAAATAATTCACAACCTTGCTTGTTTTCCATCGATAGTTTTTACCTGGATTTCACGAAAACACTTGGGTCACACAAAAAATGATGTATGCATGCATGCCCGTGCGTCAATGATTGATCATGCATGCGAGTTTATGCAGGCAGTTGTTTGTGCGAATATCTGATCGACATATGGACGTAATAGATCACTATATTATGACGTTTAACTTATAGTCTACAACAGGGCCGGACCGTCCATACGGCGAACGGAGCGGTCGCTCCAGGCGCCAAATCCTAGGAGGCGCAGAAATGGTAAAGACAAGCTCGAAAAGAAATTTATGTGATGAATTTACGTGCGCGAAAGGCGCCATAATTGGATCTCGCTCCATTCTAAAATTTACCTCGGTCCGGCGCTGGTCTACAAGACAAAAGTCTTCGAACAGTGCGTGTTGCCAGTGATGACCTATGGTTCCGAGACTTGATCGCTAACTATGGGCCTCATAAGAAGGCTCAGAGTCACACAGCGGGCGATGGAACGAGCTATGGAGTATCTCTGCGTGATCGAATCAGAAATGAAGAGATCCGCAGAAGAACCAAAGTCACATAGCTTAACGAGTTGCGAAGCTGAAGTGGCAATGGAAGGCACATAGTTCGAAGAGCCGATGGACGTTGGGGTCCCAAAGTGCTGGAATGGCGAGCCCCTACCAGGTGGACTGACGACATCAAGCGAGTCGCAGACATTCGCTGGATGCAGGTGGCTCAGTATCGTGATGTTTGGAAGCCCTTACAAAAGGCCTATGTCCTGCAGTGGACGTCCATCGGCTGATATGATGATGATGTTGATATAGTCTACAGGGTTTCTCAATCTTTCGGCTCCACGAACCCCTGTTAAAATTTCCAAGTGACAGCGAACCCCTAACTAATTAACTTATAGTGTTATTTCGTTGAAAAAACAATATTAGATGATTGCAAAAAGAAAAATACGATGAAAAACGATGTAGTGACTGATTACTTGAATGGTACACCAAGTTACATAATAACCCCGTAGGTGAGATAGTAGTCAAGGGCTAACTTGTAAACAATAAAAAAAACCTCTTCCAATTTTTTTTTTTTATTTTTTTTTCAATATTTGGCATATCTTTTAAATATGACCAATATTCTCATCCCCCTCCAACTAGTCGACAAATACTGTCGTGGTCGACAACTGTGCTAGGAGTGGGTACAACAATATACCAACGGGGCGGGAATCGAACCACCACCCCTCGGTTATGAGTCCGGCTTTACCGTTGAGCTATTGAGGCTTACAAGATTGCATCGTCACTTACCATCAGGTGAGATTCAAAGTCAAGGGCTAAATTGGTTTTTGAATAAAAAAAATAATTATGATGACAAATTTAACAGTGACCTAATCTAGTAAATAATTAGGTATTTCGCGTACTTGGATAAGCATTTAAAAATATTGCAATTCACGTAACTTTTACTTATGTAGGTATGTGTTACCTATTCATGGTGTCATATTTCATTGATTAATGTAAACAGAGGTGTTGAATTACATTTTTTGGCATAATTTTACACGTAACTGAAAAAAATACTTAATCATGCTATAATAGTAACCTAATTAGATGTATCTTCATACTAGGGTTGCCAATCGTACTTAGTATTGTACAATATTTCGGGTCTGCGTACTATATACTGTTGAATAAATATATAGTACGCAAAAATTAAAGTTTACAAATTTGTTGGAAATATAGTATATATTTCCAACAAATTTGTAAACTTTAATTTTTATAAACATTATCATCTTAACGAATTCCGAACTTAAAATTAACGGTTAAAAAAATGAGCTTGCAAAACGTGGAAAAGCAAAAAAATATATCTTATTTACTTAATAATAATAATTGAGTCAACTATTATTGTTCCGATAGTTGTTTCAGTCAATGGTCTTATAGCGAAAAGCTTCGACCAACACCTTAAGAAGCTTTCGCTTAACTGTTGGCTCAAGAGTCGGATACAGAAGGCAGTGATTCTTGAGACGGCGCGTATTGTGAGGAGGTTCCTCACTCTGGAGCCCTGACCGGTTGCTTGGGCACTCAAATGTCCCGCAGCGGGAGGGTTGATTTTTTTTTAAAAAAATTTAATAGTGTTTTGTATTTTATATTTATATTGACATTGTTAAAAATTAAAAAAAAGGAGAAATAAATAAATGAGAGTAATAATACAGAAATTGTAAATAAATATAGTTTTTAGAAAAATAAATAAACAACATTTATTAAATACTAGGTATATTTTTTATGGCTTATTTCATAAAATACTATATTTTTTTATGGCTAAAAAAATCTGAAAGATACTATATTTTTCTCAAAAAATGTTGGCAACCCTACTTCATACCTTTTATAGTTATTTTTTAATTTGGTTTCATTACCTTCTGCTCTAAACCCATTTTTAACCCCCAACTCAAAATGTTAGGTGTTATATTATCTTGACATTTATCTATATGTTAGTATCTTTTAATTTCTAGGTTTTTAGTATTTTGTTTTGTAATTATAACTGGCTGTGACGTCACCAGGGTCTCAGCTGAAAATCAGCGCTAAACATTGCTATTCTGTGATGAACGGCTAATGCTGGGCTGTAAACCTTTCTTTTTTTTATTATTTACAAATTAGCCCTTGACTACAATCTCACCTGATGGTAAGTGATGAAGCAATCTGAGATGGAAGCGGGCTAACTTGTTAGAAGTAGGATGAAATCTCACTCCTTTCATACACGACATCGTACAGACAGTCATATAATATCTAAAATAGGATGTACTATTTGTGACACTAAAAATGAATAAACATTCATTCTTTCTTATAAATTTGACGTGTCTGTCTGTGACATTATCTCCCGAACGGTTGAAGCAATTTCAATTTAGTTTTTTTTTGTATAAAGATGTCTTTTGCGAATGTTTATAGACATGTTTGATGAAAATCGGTTGAGCCGTTTAAAAGTTGTGGGGGGTGAAATCCATCTTCCATCTTAGATTGCACCATCACTCACCATCAGGTGAGTGATGGTGCAATCTAAGATGGAAGATGGATGGTTCGAAGACTTTTGTCTTTAGGCACTGAGGAATTTCGGACGAATAGATTTATTTATTTATACTTTTTTAATTGTTAACAATGTTTAAAAAATACAGAGTACTAGCTGACACCGCGCGGTTTTACCCGCGTGGTTCCCGTTCCCGTAGTTCCTGAGATTAGTGCGTTCAATCAATCAAATAAACAAACAAACTCTTCAGCTTTATATATTAGTATAGAAGTTTAGAGTCAACCCTCTTGCTGCGGGACATTTGAGTGTCCAAGCAACCGGTGGTCAGGGCTCCAGAGTGAGGAACCTCCTCACAATACGCGCCGTCTCAAGGATCACTGTCTTCTGTATCCGACTCTTGATCCAACAGTTAAGCGAAAGCTTCTTAAGATGTTGGTAGAAGCTTTTCACTATATGTCCATTGACTAAAACAACCATTGGAAGAACAATAGTTGATTCCACATAGCGGTAATCCAAGCGAGGTCCAAGTAATATGATGCTTTTTCCTTTTAGGAACTAACCAGATAGATTATCGTCTTGTGGAACGGTAATATCAACAATTATTGCAATGCGCACTGGCTGACCGACTAATGTTGTGTCAGTAACGTCTTTAAAGATTTTCTGTTCTCTCATTTAATTATTTACATTTTTTTTTAATTATTAACAATGTTTAAAAATATAGAATATAATATAAAATTCTATTATAATAAATTCAACCCTCCTACTGCGGGACATTTGAGTGCCCAAGCAAGCGATGGTCAGGGCTTCAGAGTGAGGAACCTCCTCACAATACGCGTCGTCTCAAGAATTCCGACTCTGATCCAACATTTAAGAGAAAGCTTCTTAAGATGTTGGTTGAAGCTTTTCACTTTAAGACCCTTTTGTAATTTATTGATATGTTTTTTCTTTGTCCACAGCCTTAGCTCTGTGCGATTGGTCAAATCTACAACTGCGGAGACGCAACCTGGCCAGACGACACTGCGGTCCCAAGCAGCACACTGACAACTTCAGCAAAATCGGCTCCGTAGCTACCTTCGAGGCAGTGGAGCTGATGGACACTTTGAGGAACATCACCAGATCAACCACCGGCAGCATCAACTTGAAGCCTTTACTCATGTCGACAGCAATGAACATGTTCACCAACTATATGTGCAATGTCCGTTTTGACGCCGAAAACGACGCTGAATTCCGCAAAGTGGTTGACCATTTCGATGAGATATTCTGGGAGATCAACCAGGGCTACGCAGTCGACTTCCTGCCGTGGCTGGCGCCGTTTTACAAGAAGCATATGGACAAGTTGTCCAACTGGTCGCAGGATATTCGATCTTTCATCCTGTCGAGAATTGTTGAGCAGCGAGAAACCAACCTAGATATGGAAGGTCCGGAGAAAGATTTTCTAGATGGGCTGTTGCGAGTTTTACATGACGATCCGACTGTTGATAGAAACACTATAATTTTCATGCTCGAAGACTTCTTGGGCGGACATTCATCTGTCGGTAACTTGGTCATGCTTTGTTTGACAGCTGTGGCAAGAGATCCCGAAGTGGGGAAGAAGATCAGAGCAGAAATCGATGCTACCACCAAAGGTAAACGCGCTGTAACATTAACTGATAGAATGGCCATGCCTTTTACAGAAGCGACAATTTTGGAATGTTTAAGATACGCCTCCTCGCCCATCGTTCCTCACGTCGCTACAGAAAACGCCAACGTAGCTGGATACGGAGTCGAAAAAGGCACTATCGTTTTTATAAACAACTACGAATTGAACACTTCTCCCGCCTATTGGAATAATCCAGAGAAATTCGATCCAACGAGGTTTTTAGAACGCACTAAAGTGAGGGCACGCAGAAATTCTCAATGCGACTCCGGGTTAGAATCTGACGGTGAAAGATCTAGGCCAGTTAACAGAGTGACAGAAACTGAGAAAGAGGTAGTGTCTGTCAAGAAGAATATCCCCCATTTCTTGCCATTCAGCATTGGTAAACGTACATGCATCGGTCAAACTTTGGTCACAACAATGAGTTTTGTCATGTTTGCAAACATTATCCAGGAGTATGATATAGGTGCTGTAAATTTAGAGGATTTAAGACAAAAACCTGCTTGCGTGGCTCTTCCCAAAGACACATACAACTTGTATCTATTGCCTAGGAAACACTGAACTGAACTCGACTTTATATAATAAAATGCTCTGAAATTATTCTTCCTCCTGTGTTATATATTGATAATGCACGATAATCTCGTGCAAGTTTATGCACTAATATGTTATAATTACAATTAGTACTAGTGACATCATATATTTGAGAAAAATACTTTGTCAAAATTACACAACATGTGTAACTTTTACAAAGGAGATCATTCATTTTGGGCCCTTTTTGAAAGTGCCGGCCAACTAAAAAAAATGGCACGAATCGTTAGAACTAGTCATTTGAAGTAATAGCTAATGGCATGAAAGTTGTAGGAGGGCTCTGAACCAAGTTATACTATATTTCTATTATTTATAAAAATCGACAACATGTATGGAAATAACGAATCATCGAACCTGTATAATTTGGTTCAGAGCCACCTGACAACTTTTATGCCATATTAACTATTGCTCCAAATGGCTAATTCTTACGAGTCGTGCAATTTGTTTTTGTTGGCCGGCACTTTCAAAAAGAGCCCAGAAATGTATGGAGCGTGAATGATCTCCTTTTACAACAACATTTTCCATTTAATAAATTTATTTATTTGGAAGCAGGATAAGTTCAGAGACTCGCTCAAGGCTATTTATGTTTCTTTTTAAAGGTTTCTAATTTATTTCTCACATATTTTGATGACCAAGTGACATTAATGTAAGAAGGGATTCACCTGAATACATATGAAGTAAATCTAAATAAAACATTCTATGATTCAGATTATAAAAAAGTTTTTCTGCATCTATCAAGGCAGACTATATCATAAACCTGTAGATTTATAAATTCTTAGCTGTTTGAAAATTTTTTGCAGCATAAACAGAGAAAAAGTTGTTTCTTTTGGCTTCAGTGTTATTAAAACTATATAATTTTTGCTATTTACAATTTTTTAACGATATTAATTAAAAAAAAATAATGCAAATTACAGTCGGTACAGAAGTCATGTAAGATACCGCAAAGTAGTTATAAGAACACTTATATTTAAAAAAAATATTTTATTAATTTGATTGATGAAAAACGACTGGCTTTTAATTTGGATTTCTGCTTATTGTGTATGGATTTGTGTGTATGAATGGTAAAATTATATTATGTAGTTGTAATTATTATAGTCTTGTCAATTTTTTATATACATAACACTACATTTACAAAATTTGTACAAATTACACAAAAATTGGAAATATCTACAAATGTTGTATTCAATTTGTATTAATTACACAACATTTGAAAAATTATCGAAATAATTGCCGTAAATATAAAAAAAAACAGTTCAAAAAATTTTGGTGTAGACAGGAGAAACTATATATAACGTAGTAAGTGTTATGTATAAATAAATTAGAATTTTAAATGATTTATTATCTTTCGCTATTTATTACAAATACCAAATTTAATATAAATAACCAAATAATAAAAAAAATAAAAACACCGAGTAGACTTTAACGCATTTATGTAAGAAGTGATTTATTTTTTGTAGGAAATTCTTAGAAATGTAAAACACTTAAAGTAAAAACAGTTTGTATGTATGCTAATCTGTGAGTTGTTATTTTATACATATACAGGGTGCTCAGGAATATTTCCCATAACTCTAGGATTATATTCTTTATGGAAAATTAATTAAAAATGTCTAAAGAACAAATGTTCTAAAATGAATATTTTCGGAGTAAAAAATATTTCTTTTGTAAATTGATCTTAAATTGTGTCCCTTACAATATACCTAGCCAAACTTATCCATTGATTAATATCATGAAGTAGCTTACTAGTGAAGTGCGGAGCCAGTTGCAATATCTCATCGATATCGACAGTCACCACTACGATTACGTATTTTAAAATGCAAGGAGGGAATACTAATATTATAAAGCTGAAGAGTTTGTTTTTTTGTTTGAACGCGCTAATCTCAGTAACTACAGGTCCGATTTGAAAAATTCTTTCAGTGTTAGATAGCCCATTTATCGAGGAAGGCTATAGGCTATATATTATCCCCGTATTCCTACGGGAACGGGTACCACGCGGGTGAAACCGCGCGGCGTCAGCTAGTTTTAAATAAAGGCGTATGTTACGTGGATAGTCGGATTGATTTGCTTTGTATGAAAACATAAAACAGTTTTTTTAATTGAAATTAAATAGTTTGGCTTCTATAAGTGGACTTGTAATCTTGAAGTTATGGTAAATACTTCGCAACACCCTGTATATGTATTTCTATAGAATAACTACATAAGTGAGTACGAACCGCGCGAGGGGCTCAAAACGGTATTTCTCTCAAAACCAGTGTCTGTAGCCATGTGACACGTCGATTCTCTTTCTACAAACGCTAACGCTTCGAAAATTAAAAAGATATGGGAATCGTCGTTTCTAATTCGAATCTTCTATCAGTTCATAATGATATACGACTGCTGTTCCCCTGTCTTTCCCCTCTGTCGTCAAATCTCGCATGAGCACGAGTTCAGTTATGTAGTTTGCCTATAAGTTTAGTTAAATTAGGACAGTCACATTTAACCAAATATTTATTTTTTTAAGCAAATCCAGTAAGAATAATATATGTATTACTTTTTTTATTTTCTTTCGTTTCTTTATAAAATATCTGTGCTTATGTAATAATTTATATTTGTTTCCAAAATTTTTTATTGTTATTTTTGTGCTTTTCAAGTAAAATACAAGAGTATGGTATCACTTTAGAAGTTTGTTTGAACAATATATTATTTTATATTGATGTGTGCCTTATATATTTAAATTGTTAACAAAAATATACATCAGCTTATTATAATTGTCCTAAAATATGTATATAGTTTAGTAAAAGGGGAAATTTAACGCATAATTTGTAATACTATATAAATATATATTTTACGTACGGTTGCACTGGATGTCTTTACAAAAACGATTTTTCCTTGCTCATTTGGCGGTGTAAAAGAAACTTTTCCGCCCGAGTGAGTATAATATTTAGCGCTATCCGCGACCCACTTTCAATATTTTATTTTTTGTATTTCGTATTTTGGTTTATATATATTTTTAATATTTAAAGTAATGTTTGTGATAATGTTTACTGTATGAAATATTATATATAGTCGTTTCGTATTTTGTAGATATAATATATAGTGATATGACGATGTAATGTGTAGTGATGATAATGAAAAAATATATTATAGCTTGCATTTTCAAATTTCTTTTTTATTTTACCCATCTATACTACTTATATAAAGCTGAAGAGTTTGTTTGTAATAATAATAATTTATTTATTCATTAGAAAGCAGGTTTACAAAGATAGCTTATAATATAATTAAGACCCTGATACTTTCTACCAATAATAATTTGGTGTATGAAAAATTTAAATAGACTATGCACCTATACTTAATCCTAATTTTTATTCAAACAAAAAAGAAAACGTAATAGCTTATACAATTTGTCATTTTATATTCTAAATAAATAAATAAATTCAAAATTACTGTGACTGATAAAATAAAATAATAATAAAGCCAAATTTATACTGTCAAAATTATTAACTTAAGTTAAATTTAGTGCAATGAAAATATTTATTACCAATAATACGTTAAAATGCGTTCAAATTATGTACATGTCAACTATTAAATATGTCAGAATAATTGTCATAAGTCAAAGAATATCATTGAAAATTGTAATTTGTTTGATTGATCGCGCTAATCTCAGGAACTACTGGTCCGATTTGAAAAATTCTTTCAGTGTTAGATAGTCCATTTATCGAGGAAGGCTATATGCTATATATTATCTCAAGATTAATGGGAACCAAGCGGGTGAAACCACGCGGCGTCAGCTAGTGACCTTATAAGATTTCATGAAGTGAATCCATTCATCGTTTTATTACGATAAAAAAATTTTAATAAAAAAATTCAACCGACTTCCAAGTCAAAAATAACTTTAACTAAAAAGCAAAAATAACATCCTACTTATGTGCTACCTTCTGATCAGTTTGAAGGCGGTGCCAAGCCAGTGATGTTTTAATTAAACACGTTTTAACTACAACATTTCTGTGGTTCTTTCAGAAACAGCTTTAATCAAAACACGACACTGGCTTGGCACCGCCTTCAAACTGATCAGAAGGTAGCACATAGGTAGGATGTTATTTTTTGCTTTTTAGTTAAAGTTATTTTTGACTTGGAAGTCGGTTGAATTTTTTTATTAAATTTTTTATTTTTTATTTTTAGTGTTAGCATACCTACTGCGTGTGTACAGTCACAACCTATCTAAGTGGAAAGTTCTTATCAATACAAACTTATCAAGTCCAAACACAAGGTAGCTACTGTGAGCCGTCGAGGAGTTCTCTTCACTGTGCTTCGTCTTCACCACTAGACCCTTAATACAGTCACAATCCATTTAGGTGGAAAGTTCTCATCAATACAAATTTATCAAGTCCAAACACAAGGTAGCTACTGTGAATCGTCGAGGAGTTCTCTTCACTGTTCCTCGTCTTCATCATCAGACCCTTAATACAGTCACAATCCATCGAGGTGGAAAGTTCTCATCAACACAAATTTATCAAGTCCAAACACAAGGTAGCTACTGTGAACCGTCGAGGAGTTCTCTTCACTGTCCCTCGTCTTCGTCACCAGACCCTTAATACAGTCACAATCCATCTAGGTGAAAAAGTTCTCATCAGTACAAATTTATCAAGTCCAAACACTAGGTAGCTACTGTGAACCGTCGAGGAGTTCTCTTCACTGTCCCTCGTCTTCATCATCAGACCCTTAATACAGTCACAACCCATATAGGTGGAAAGTACTCATCAATACAAATTAATCAAGCCCAAACAAAAGGTGACTGCTGGAAATCGTTGGCGAGTTCCATCGTCTGTGTTTCGGCTCCATCATCAGACCAACATCAAACCATCAAATCAAATGTTCTTAGTTGTAGTGGTTTAAAATACCTTATGGAAACACTAACAAACGCGTTAGCCGTCTCTACAACTTTCGAAAGTTCCCCTCAATTTCTCCAGGATGCCATCATCAGATCCTGACATGAAAAAAATGGGACCACCCTGGAAGTAAACCCTTCAAAACAAAAAAAGAATTTTCAAAATCGGTCCATAATTGACGGAATTATCGCTGGACATACATAAAAAAAAAAAAACATACATACAGCCGAACGTAGAACCTCCTCCTTTTTGGAAGTCGGTTAAAAATGCTTCGCATGTAACAATGCCAGTGCTCATGGTACATCAAAAATGATTGATCGTAAACTAACATTAAAACTTTTATAACTTTTTTGACGGCCTCTGTAGCGCAGTGGTATGCGCTGTGGATTTACAAAACAGAGGTCCTGGGTTCGATCCCCGGCTGTGTCGATTGAGATTTTCTTAATTGGTCCAGGTCTGGCTGGTGGGAGGCTTCAGCCTTGGCTAGTTACCACCCTACCGACAAAGACGTAACGCCAAGCGATTTAGCGTTCCGGTACATGTTTCCGGTACAAAACTTTTACATTTGAATTCGTTTTGAAAATCACTCAATATTTACTTAACTAAGCAAGTAATGATATTAAAACTATTAAGTACTCAATATCCATTTTAACGGAGAATTTTAATGAACGTATGTCAGAGTTTCAAAGAGTTCTTCAGACATCTGCTCCTGCCTCCAGTCCTGTTGAGATATAACTATTCAGAACGCAGCATTAGAAAATGTTCTGTATTGTTTGTGGTATAACCTCTTTTGTTTTTCATATTATTACTTCCGGCTGGAAAGCCGCTGTGTGTTGCTAAATGTAAATGTATATATGTAATAAACCAGTGCTTTTATTTATTTTAATACAAAACTCTAAAAAGTCCCACATCAGCTGCACAGTTCGGTTCATTTAGAGTGTTTGTCCTGGCAGCACTCGAAAAATTCATAGTCGTATAGGAGTTTCACCAAGGAACCCCAAAAAATCATGCGTGTCACTGAGTTTGAATAGAACGTTATTTACACATAATGTGTCGCGCTCATAGGTTCGTTTTATTTTATTAATTTTTATAAATTATCGAATAAAATCTATAGCAACATTCAGTTGATTCATTGTATCCAAGAATAGTGTTGTGATTGTAATGTCTGGCGCAATATATACACAGGTGAGTTTGTTTTCATAAAATGAAATGAAATCAAAATGTTTTTATTGCGAATTCATTACAGCTTGCAATATCATTAAAAAATACACCTATCATTATAATTTACAATGATCGATTCACATATATTATTAGTAGAGTAATTAATTAATTAGTACATTGTATGTTTTAGAGAAAAAAAACATTCAAAACAATGAATCTAATGATGGCTTTACGTGAATATTATGTCAGAGGTTAAGTCAACGATAATAATTAGTAAAATTGAAATAAAATACAAAATCAGTCATTATATGTTATAGCAAAGATGGAAAAATATCAGAATCTTAAATCTTAAAATGTACATGAAGTCATTAGGTTCATCAAGGTGCTCTTTGATGGAGCTGCTATTCGGCTCACTGCTGAGCTCGAGTCTCCTCTAAGAATGAGAGGGATTAGGCTAATAGTCCACCACGCTGGCCCAATGCGGATTGACAGACTTCACACACGCAGAGAATTAAGAAAATTTCTCTGGTATGCAGGTTTCCTCGAGATGTTTTTCCTTCACCGTTTGAGACACGTGATATTTAATTTCTTAAAATGCACACCGGGCTCGAACCCACACAAAGGGGATGATAACTAGATTCGAATATATTAATTCGGGTTATTAAGGTCAACATTAACTAAATAATATGTAAAAAACTAAGATTGACTGAATGTTTACAAAATAAATAAGATTAAAGATTTTTAAAATCTAGTAAATATCTTTTAACGTAATTAGATTAAAATGTATACATTTTTAGCTTCCTTACATTAAATGTGACATTTTTTAATTCATGAATTATAAACATAAACGCACAAATAACAAAGATATTTGTAATTTTGTTTGAACGCCCATACAAACCTAACGATCGGCGAGCCAGCGACGTCACTAAATCGTGCCATTTTGTATGGAGCGTTTTTCAGGGACCCGCGGCAGCGCCGCAAATCTGACCCTTTAAATCCCTGTAGCTCCGAAAGTAATGATCGCAGATACCCTGTTACTTTTACAAAATTGCTTTACTATTAGCATACTCTTCATTTATATACAATTAAAAAACTGACATCATCCCTTCTGTTGGATATATTCTAGTATGACGATTTGCGATATAGGCCGCTCGTCGTACGGTCGGCTTCAGTATGCTCGTGGCGTTCGAGCCGTCCACATTTCTTGTTGTGTAATTCTTTATGGGTTACTTGGGATAGGCGTGGAGAGTGACTTGAGTGGAAAAGGGGAGTGTTAGTCGACAAGAGCGTGACTTCACTCAAGGTCATTCTCTGCTATACTCGGGTTTTATTTTGGTTACAGTTTGATTTGTTAATTAAGTTGTCCTGACAAATGTTGTGAAGCAGAACCTTTGTTCGACATTGGTTTTCTTATTTTTTTAATCCACTTTTGAAGGCTTCTGCTAAAACTATTAAATTAGTATACTCGCGTCATATTAAAGAGGGCGGATAATTGGGCCTCTGAGTATATTTATTACGAGTATATTTCTATAAATATACGCAGTTTGAGCTAGACGTTTATTATTATATACGCAGTTTAAGCTAGACATTTATGTAATGTTTACACAGTTGGCACTTCTTTATGTATTTTTATAGTTTCAGTGTTGTGCTCAATAGGTATTACAAATTACAGTAATTGTTTGCAATGTAAGGCAAGGTAAGCATACGGTGGTTTTGCCAAATAATATTTATTCATGACTATATGAATAAATAGAGCCGTGCTAGCCCAGTGGATATAACCTCTGGAGTGTGTAGTGTCGAATCCGGTCAGGGGCATGCACCTCCAACTTTTCAGTTATGTGCATTTTAAGAAATTAAATATCACGTGTCTCAAACGGTGAAGGAAAAACATCGTGAGACAACCTGCATACCAGAGATTTTTTTTAATTCTCTACGTGAGTGAAGTCTGCCAATCCGCATCGGGCCAGCGTGGAGGACTCTTTTCCTAACCCCTCTCATTCTGAGGGGAGATTGGAGCTCAGCAGTGAGCCGAAAATGGGTTGATAACGAAATTGAATGTAAGTTTATCATCCAGGAATATTAGTCACGAATCTTGTTCAATAATCCAATAGATTATCAAGGTCCTCTTGTACCTTCTGACAATCAGCAATACATGTTACAGCTCTATACATTATTGTATCGTCAACATTCAATTAATTACTATAAAACTAGGTAGTCTCCTATGTCGTTTATGTATATTGAGAAAAGCACTGGCCCTAAATGCGAGCCTTGTGGAACGCCAGAAGGAACCAATAACATTTTCGAGTGAAAACCTTTCAAACAAACTTGACTACGATTTTAATGTAAGATTCTATCTGAGCAGATTCCCGTGGTCCAGTTAGGAAGGTCCAATTTCGAGAAAGAGGTAAATCGGCGAATCCAGCTCGGCTGGGCCGCGTTCGGGAAACTCCGCGACATCTTTTCGTCCGAAATTCCTCAGTGCCTGAAGACGAAAGTCTTCGAACAGTGCGTGTTGCCAGTGATGACATACGGATCCGAAACTTGGTCGCTAACTATGGGCCTCATTAGAAGGCTCAAAATCACTCAGCGGGCGATGGAGCGATCTATGCTTGGAGTTTCTCTGCGTGATCGAATCAGAAATTAGGAGATCCGCAGACGAACCAAAGTCACCGACATAGCTCAGCGAGTCGCGAAGCTGAAGTGGCAATGGGCAGGCCACATAGTTCGAAGAGCCGATGGACGTTGGGGTCCCAAGGTGTTGGAATGGCGACCCCGCACCGGAAAGCGCAGTGTTGGTCGACCCCCCACTAGGTGGACAGAGGACATCAAGCGGATTGCAGGAAACCGCTGGATGCTGGCGGCTAGAGATCGTTATGCTTGGAGGTCCATGCAAGAGGCCTATGTCCAGCAGTGGACGTCCATCGGCTGAAAATGATGATGATGAGATTCCCGTGGACTCAATTATTCCACAATTTAACTATTCTGTTACTGAGGAAGTGTTTGAATGGCTTAAGGGAAGCTCTTTGGCATCTGAGTTTGATATTATAGCCTCTTAATTTAGGGTTACACTTTCAAGTGAATAATTCTTTTAACTCCACCACATTACAATAATTATATTAATATGAACGCCTTGATAAATATAAAATACATATTTTCAGGTTCAAGCCCTGGGTGCTATGACCATAGCATCAGTTTCATTCGGCTTTGCTTATGGACATGTTACAGGAATGTTGAAAGCCTTGCAAAAGTCTGAGGATGGAATTGTGCTGGGCACGGCACAAATATCTGTATTAGGTAAATTCCCAAATATATATGCCAGGTGGATACGAGAGCCTTGATAATTCGGTGGATATGACCTCTGCCAGATTCGGATGGGGTAGTTTCGAATCCGGTCGTGGCATGCACCTTAAAATTTTTGTTATGTACGTTTTAAGAAATTGACACGTGTCTCAAACGGTGAAGGAAAAACATCGTGAGGAAACCAGTATTTTCTTGATTCTCTGCGTGTGTGAAGTCTGCCAATCCGCTTTGGGCTAGCGTGGTGGACTATTAGCTTAACCCCTCTCATTCTGAGAGGAAACTCGTGCTCAACAGTAATTAAGCCAAATATGGGTTATTAATTATGATGAGGTTAGACTAATTATTTACTTAGAACGACGATGGTAGCCACTGGAAACCGTGGTGTATTGAAATCTATACAAGAGGCATATTCTTCTTCTTTCCTGGGCCTTTTCCGCACTTGGCCACGAGAGGTTGGCCGTTGTACGCAGGTCCATTTGGTGCTGGTCCCCGCCGAAATCACTCCAGCCAACCGAGCTCGCTACAGAAGCTTAGCAGGTCGCCCAGGTCACCGAACGGCTCTTGGAGTGTTGCTGGGGATCCAATGTGTGCTGCGCGTTATTCAGATACACCTCTGCATCTAAACATAATATGTATCGGGGTTTCCTCTTCCTCCACGCATGCTCTGCACAGAGGACCGTCGGGTATACTTAGAAGAAAAAGAAGAAAAGGCGTATGTCTAGCTGTGGACGTCCATTGGCTGATAAGGATGATGATGATGATTAATAGTTCTTTTTCATTTCCAGCAACCAGCATGCTCTTCAGTGCAACTCTTGGCGTCATCATGTTAGCTCCTTGCGGCTCCACACTTGGAAGACGTTGGAGTCTTATTGTCTTCTCCATACCGTTACTATTGAGTTGGATATTCGTGTACTTTGGCAACGGATTCATTAGTTTAACAATATCGAGGATCCTCGCTGGTATATCCGCTGGTGCTTTATCAATATTAAATATAGTCGTCTCTGCTGAGTTTTCATCACCAGAAAACAGAGCGATTATCCAAAGCTTGATAACATTGTTTGCTCCAGCTTTTGGAACTGCTATTGGTCATGCATTAGGAGTTGTGGTCCATTGGAAGACTTTAGCTATACCTGGAGTTATATTATCTGTGATACATCTATGTCTGCCGTATCTATGCACTGAATCACCACAGTGGTTGGCTTCTAAAGGAAGATTTGATAAGTGCGAGGTAGCTTTTCGTCAACTCCACGGCAATACGTTGAGGTCAGAAGAAGAATTGCGGTTGTTAATCAAAATGGAGTACAACAAACAGAAAATGGCGTCCGAAATGAATATGGACAATGGTTTCAAGAAGCTCTTAGATGCGTTTCAGAGGAAATACTTTTGGAATTTAATGTTGACTAGTTGTTTTATATTCCTTTACTATACCGCTGCTGGTAAAGCGATGTTTGTTAATTTAGCAACAGTTATGTTGGAAGAAATGACGGGGACGTCTGACGTTTTGTTGTACACTTTATTAGTGGACATTTTCATTCTAATAGGCACTTGTGCATCTTGTGTTTTGATAAACAAGATGTCTTTACGAATTCTGCTTTTCTCTTCTGGTGTAATTTCAGTTGTATTGTTAATAGTTTTCAGTGCTTGTCTGTATTTTAAAAACGATGAAGTATATTTCCAATGGATTAATGTAAGTCTGTTAGCATTATACTTTATAATTGTACATGCTGGTCCATACCCTGTGATAGAAGCACTTTTAGGGGAGTTATTCCCATTGGATATCAAGCTATTTTGTTTCATGTTATGTACGCCTATTATGGGAGCAACAGTATGTTCTAGTATATTATTAATGCCTATATTAGTTAACATCATGGGGTACCATGGCTTGTTTTTACTGAACGCGTTGATATCATTGATCTGTTTGGGTTATTTTTGGATTAAATTACCGGAGACTAAAGGGAAGACATTGCAAGAGATAGAAGTTTATTTCAAGACAAATGATTTTGATGTCGATAAAGTTATTATGGATGAACAAATAAAATCTTTTATATAAATGTTTTATTTATTTAGTTCATTTTGGTGTGAAGACTTCTAGGCTGTTGGGACTCTTGACTTAGATAACCCAATACAGCACCCCCTATCAGCAGGGTTATTATGTATCTCGGTGTGCCATTCAAATACTTAGTCACTACATCATTTTTTCGTCGTATTTTCGTAATCGTGATTATCAAACATAGTTATTTCAACGAAATTATCTTGACTACGTAATTTTACATCAAATGGCAGTGATATTTTTGTTTGACAATCATCTAAAATGAATATTTCAACGACATTACGTATATAACGGTTTTTCATTGACATAATCTTACTAGCTACTACCACTTCTATATTACTGTCACTTTACTTAAAATGAATGTTAAATAATTGCATAAACGAAAATATTTTGAAAAACGTTGTAGTGACTCATTATTTAAATGATCTATCGGTTGATAAGGTAAGGACTCTGGATTAGCACACACGCTACTTGCTTTTCATCCCAAAAAAATTCACGGTTATCGCGGGATTTGTGAAAAACTGAAATTCACGCGGACAAATTCGCGGGGGCTCGTAAAATATACAATCCAAAAAACTAACCGAACCGCTTGATGTCGACCCCCCACCAGGTGGACTGACGATATCAAGCAAGTCACAGACATTATCTGGATGCAGGCGGCTCAGTATCGTGATGTTTGGAAGTGCCTACAAAAGGCCTATGTCCTGCAGTGGACTCCATCGGCTGATATGATGATGATGAAAAAACCAAAACGCCTTACAGCATTGCTACTTACTCGTACGTTTATTAAGCATTGCTATTACGAAATATTAAGCGTTTCTGTCATAAACAAGGTTCGAATAATTATCAACCCATATTCGGCTCACTGCTGAGCTCGAGTCTCCTCTCAGAATGAGAGGAGACTCGAGCAATCGGGGTAAGGCCAATAGTCCACCACGCTGGCCCAATGCGGATTGGCAGACTTCACACACACAGAGAATTAAAAAAATTCTCTGGTATGCAGGTTTCCTCACGATGTTTTCCTTCACCGTTTGAGACACGTGATATTTAATTTCTTAAAATGCACACAACTGAAAAGTTGGAGGTGCATGCCCCGGGACCGGTTTTGAACCCACACCCTCCGGAATCGGATGCAGAGGTCATATCCACTGGGCTATCATTGCTCGTAAACAAGCCTATATGTTGCTCCATGATCTTCCACTAAAAGTTCCATTAAAATCAGTTCAGCGAAAAAACAACAAATAGAAAGACGGACAGACAGACAAAAAAAAATTAAAAAAGTGTGTCAGCTCCGACGCACGAATGGAGTTTACTCTTTCAGATCGACTGTCTAAATAGTTTATGTTGTCCCGCAGCATACACTATGTACGTCTCGATACTCACGCATGAAAAGTGAAAGGTGCGCAACCGAGGAGCAGCAGGTCGCGGCGTTTACGCTGTTGGCGGCAGCGCACGGTGAAAGGTGCGCAGAATAGGTTGCGCACAAAAACGTAACGCTGTCATTCGTTCATAGTATTTTACTGCCCATATTTTTTTCATACCGGGGGGCTATATATGAAAAATCGATTCTTAAGTAAACTTTTTTTTTATTTTTTTTAATTCTTTACAAGTTAGCCCTTGACTACAATCTCACCTGATGGTAAGTGATGATGCAGTCTAAGATGGAAGCGGGCTAACTTGTTAGGAGGAGGATGAAAATCCACACCCCTTTCGGTTTCTACACGGCATCGTACCGGAACGCTAAATCGCTTGGCGGTACGTCTTTGCCGGTAGGGTGGTAACTAGCCACGGCCGAAGCCTCCCACCAGCCAGACCTGGACAAATTAAGAAAATCTCAATCTGCCCAGCCGGGGATTGAACCCAGAACCTCCGCTTTGTAAATCCACCGCGCATACCACTGCGCCACGGAGGCCGTCAATACTCTAAAAATTAAGTTTTTGTATTAGTGCCTCATAAGAAGGCTAAGAGTCACACAGCGGGCGATGGAACGAGCTATGTTAGGAGTATCTCTGCGTGATCGAATCAGAAATGAGGAGATCCGCAGAAGAACCAAAGTCACCGACATAGCTCAACGAGTTGCGAAGCTAAGGCAATCGGAGGCACATAGTTCGAAGAGCCGATGGACGTTGGGGTCCCAAAGTGCTGGAATGGCGACCCCGCACTAGTAAACGCAGTGTCGGTCGACCTCCCTCCAGGTGGACTGACGATATCAAGCGAGTCGCAGACATTCGCTGGATGCAGGCGGCTCAGTATCGTGATGTTTGGAAGTCTCTACAAAAGGCCTATGTCCTGCAGTGGACTCCATCGGCTGATATGATGATGATGAAAAAACCAAAACGCCTTACAGCATTGCTACTTACTCGTACGTTTATTAAGCATTGCTATTACGAAATATTAATCGTTTCTGTCATAAACAAGGTTCGAATAATTATCAACCCATATTCGGCTCACTGCTGAGCTCGAGTCTCCTCTCAGAATGAGAGGGGTAAGGCCAATAGTCCGCCACGCTGGTGCAATGCGGATTGTCAGACTTCACACACGCAGAGAATTAAGATAATTCTCTGGTATGCAGGTTTCCTCACGATGTTTTCCTTCACCGTCTGAGACTCGTGATATTTAATTTCTTAAAATGCACACAACTGAAAAGTTGGAGGTGCATGCCCCGGACCGGATTCGAACCCACACCCTCCGGAATCGGAGGCAGAGGTCATATCCACTGGGCTATCACGACTCTCATGATTAGTGTAAACAGCCAAAATGCAAGTAATATAGAGCTAATCACTTGCAAGTTATTTTGAACTCACAGACAAACACTAGAATTTTTTAATGGATTGATTTGACGGCCTCCGTGGCGCTGTGGTATGCGCGGTGGATTTCCTGGGAAGTCCTGGGTTCTATCCCCGGTTGGACAGATTGAGATTTTCTGAATTGATCCAGAGGGGTTATTATGTAACTCAGTGTACCATTCAAGTAATTAGTCACTACATAGTTTTGCCTAACATTGTGTTTTCAACGAAATTACACAATAGGGATGATGACAGTTTTTTAAATTGTATATAAATTAAGAGTATGCTAATAGTAAAGCAATTTTGTAAAAGTAACAGGGTATCTGCGATCATTACTTTCGGAGCTACAGGGATTTAAAGGGTCAGATTTGCGGCGCTGCCGCGGATCCCTGAAAAACGCCCCATACAAAATGGTACGAACTAATGATTTCGTAAGTAATGTAATGATCGTTAGATTTGTATGTGCGTTCAAACAAAATTACTAATATCCTTGTTATTTGTGCGTTTATGTTTATAGTTCATGTATTAAAAAATGTCACATTTAATGTAAGGAAGCTAAAACTGTATGAATTTTCATCTAATTACGATAAAATATTTTTAATAGATTTTGAAATTTTATAATCTCATTTATTTTGCAAATATCCAGATAATCTTTGCTTTTTATGTATAAATTAGTGAACATTGACCTTATTGACCCGAATCTATACTAATATAATAAAGCTGAAGAGTTTATTTGTTTGTTTGTTTGTTTGTTTGATTGAACGCGATAATCTCAGGAACTACAGGTCCAATTTGAAAAATTCTTTCAGTGTTAGATAGCCCATTTATTGAGGAAGGCTATAAACTATATATTATCCCCATATTCCCACGGGAACGGGAACCACGCGGGTGAAACCGCGCGACGTCAGCTAGTGTATCATAAAAATCAATATATTCAAACCTAGTCATCATCCCCATTATCGTCATTTTACGTAAAGTAAGTAACGTTAGTCTGGTAATGGTAATAGCAAATATTAACGGTATTTTAACGAAAAACTGATATTTACGTTATTTTGTTGAAATATTCATTTTAGACGATCGTTAAAACAAAACATCATTGCCACTTGATGTGAAGTGACGTGGTCAAGGTAATTTCGTAGAAATAACTATTTTAGTAATACAACCAGTGAGCAGTGATAGCCCAGTGGATATGACCTCTGCCTCCGATTCCGGAGGGTGTGGTTTCGAATCCTGTCCGGGGCATGCACCTCCAACTTTTCAGTTGTGTGCATTTTAAGAAATTAAATATCACGTGTCTCAAACGGTGAAGGAAAACATCGTGAGGAAACCTGCATACCAGAGAATTATCTTAATTCTCTGCGTGTGTGAAGTCTGCCAATCCGCATTGCACCAGCGTGGCGGACTATTGGCCTTACCCCTCTCATTCTGAGAGGAGACTCGAGCTCAGCAGTGAGCCGAATATGGGTTGATGACGAACTATTTTAGATGATCACATAAACGAAAATACAACGAAAATCGATGTAGTGACTCATTGTATGAATGGTACACTGAGATACAATAAAGCCGCAGGTCTGGCTGGTGGGTGACTTCGACCGTGGCTAGTTACCACCCTACCGGCAAAGACGTACCGCCAAGCGTTTCGGTACGATGTCGTGTAGAAACCGAAAGGGTGTGGATTTTCATCCTCCTCCTAACAAGTTAGCCCGCTTCCATCTTAGATTGCATCATCACTTACCATCAGGTGAGATTGTAGTCAAGGGCTAACTTGTAAAAAAAAAAAAAAGAAAACAAACAGAAACTTTAAGTTAGTTTATTTATATAGATGCGGAAATGTTTATTTCCAAATTAACCGTTGAACCGATCTTGGCGACATTATTCTGAGGATACTTTAATAGAGGATAGATAACGTTTTAGGATTCCGTAGTCAACAAAGAAAATTAAAAAAAACAAAATCATAAAAAATAGTTTTTTTACCCGACTGCAAGAAGGGTTATGTTTTTCGCGCGTATTTTGTATGTATGTATGTAATATTCTTTATTACCTCATATCTTCCAAACCACTGAACGGATTTACGTAATTAGGATATCATTAGATTTGTCTCAATAACCCAAGTGTTCTTAGATAGGTGAAACTAAAAAAAATAACAAGACAACTGTGAGACGCTATAGACTCAAGGTGAATTTTTTTTTTTCTAATATGACATTATGGGTATCAAATTCAAGAGCATTTTGTGAGGATTCTAAAATGGTAAATCATGGTCATGTTTAAAAAAAAACTACAATTAGAAAAACGTTATTTATTAGTTGTCTATACAAAACACGCGAGGCGGATGACTATAGGTGCGAGCAGGTTTGTGAAGTGAAGCTATAAAATAGACTAAATTAAATATATTGATTATAAAAATCGGCTAAGTGCGAGTCGGATTCGCCCACCGAGCGTGCCGTAGAATTTTTTGAATATTTTCTTAACCTCGGTTGGACGCATAAATTATCGTACTTTGTAATAAACATAATAAATAAATCCGAAATTAACCATCTATCGTAACTAAAAAGTGTGTAATAAATAAATTAATTAAACAAGTAAAAACCCCGACTGCATAAAGTATAAAAAACTGAAAAGATATTGGATAGAATGAACTGAAAGATATTGGATAGAATGATTTTCTTCTACATTATTTAATATGTCCCGACTGTTTTCTACTTTATGCAGTCGGGTTTTTTTATTTGTTTAATTAATTAATTTATTTATACTTGGTAAACAATTTTACTTTACACTTTAGATCCATATAGTGCTGGGAACGCTTCGAAACCTAGAAAAATGTATAAGAATGTCATTGCCATACATTTTTCTAGTTTTCGAAGCGTTTGCGATCGTAGACAGAGAATCGACGTGCTAGTTGGCTAGGGGTGCAGGTCCGGCATACCTAACCGTTGTATTTGAAGGAAATTTCAAATAAAAAGGCTTCATTGGTTAGGTAATTATTTTTATAGTTTTCGAATTGAGAATAATTATTTGTACGGAACCTTTGGAGTCGGTCTTGTCCGGTATTTTTCCATAAAACCTTTTCTAATGAAACTGGTTTGGGCTTATCGCTTTAAAGGTTTCAAAGTCTATAGACATACTCGTAGTGAGACGAAACTTTTTCTATTTCCATTCCAAATTTCAGCCAAATCGCTTCAGTAGCCACAGCTCATAGGAGGAACAAACATACACACTTACACGCGTGGTTCCCGTTCCCGTAGAAATACGCTAATATATTTATTTAATATAATTTATAAAAATTTAATATAATTATAAATATAATTTTTCATATCGGACCAGTAGTCCCTGAGATTAGCGCGTTCAAACAAACAAACACTTCTACTTTATAATATTAAGTATAGATTTTCCGGTTGTGAAAATCGAACCCACGGACCTGGATGCAGAAAGCAGGGTCACTACCCACTGAGCCATGCGGGCTTCATAATATGCGTTAGTTACACAACCTATGTTATTCAGGTTTCTTCAAACACTTATACCTAACATTTCAAACAAGTTAGCATTGACCACAGAATAGAGAATTAACCAGAATGAGCTGCGCAGTAAAGCCGGTGAAACCCATAAAAAAAGCAAAGGTAACGAGTCTCCTTGACATCTGCATAATGTTGATACCTTTAAACATCGACTTCATGAGCACTATCTTTCTTTATCATCATAGATCGTTATATTATATGTATGAATACAGGAATAAATTTTTTTTAGTGCGGATATTTTTATATTTTGTACATAAACAAAATTTAATGATCACGCATTTTTCCTTTTTTTTTTAACTCAAAAATAACAAAATTATCGTTAGCTAAAGTTATTTACTTTTGAACAGAATTTTAGGGTCACCCTATTGTGCGTTTATTTTATTTTCGTTTGATACCTAAAGGACGTCACCAGATCACTTTTAAGCTGAATATCTTGTTTAGTAATAATATGTACATTATTTTGTTATTTTAGAGACATAAATTAAAAAAAAAAATTACATAAAATATATCGAACTGTTTGTAGATTTATATTCTATAAATGATACAGAACCACGAAAAAAAATATCCGCACTAAAGACCGAATCACCCTGTATATATATGTATTTATTTAGTTATTATTATAGTATTGATATGTACTGTTATAATTTATATGTATATTTATTTTAATTTATTTATTAGTGTTATTTTTGATGTATTATTTACTTTTATTATTTATGTATTAAGTATAATATGTTTCCTCAGTTTTTTTTTTGTTGTAGGTACCTATCCATTTCTTTTGTTTATAATCTCTCCCACTGCCAAGGGTCACTGGCAGAGATCTCTTATAGAGATAAGTGTTTCCTTGTCCACTGTTTTTTTTTTTTACTTTTGTGTGTTACTAATATTGGTACAAAATATTTAAAAAAAAAACGACCATATACAAACTTTTTTCATAATATGTATTTCACTACCAACAATCACGTGTAAAAAATACTCCATCTTATTTTTTACTTTTTGTGATCAGTTTTTGAAATATTTAAAAACATTAGATGCCATTTTTTTTGAATAATAATTAATAACGACTTTATCTGTATCCAACTTTATTTTAGCCTCTCTAGTTTTTGGTCAACATAACCAAAGACTAGTGATTATGTCTGAAAGGTTGGTATACCGATTTTTACAATGCAGCCAATATACGCAGGTTATAAGTAACTTTTTTTGTGGCTTGCGTAAAAATCAGTTGCCAGAAGGTTACTTTTGTAACCTTGGTAATTTTTTGACTGCATTGGTTACTTTTAGGTTACACTAATAAAAAGGTTACTTTTAGGTGTATTTTTTCGGAATTTTTAGAATAAACTTTCTTTATACGTAAAACGGACCTCAGAGGTCAATAGAGAAAATTATAAAAATTGTACCACATAAAATTGTCTACAAAAATGTATCTTGCAGTTTTCCTGTAAAATTAATAGTTTTCAGATTAGATCGCGAAATATTTGCATAAAACTGTGTGACCTTTTGACGTTTGTCAAACCGTAATTGTCATAACACCGTACTACAGGTCCATACAAAAATTCATCTCAGTAGGAATTATTCCCCAGATAAAACCTATTAAAACTGGACTAAAATTTTTATTAACTTCTCTTTTAAGTCGCACTATATCAAAATGAATAAATCAAGAAATGCGGGCAAAAGTGCTTAAAAAGTCATCGATGTTAGACAACTAACATCCTATTCTATCTTTAACTTTTATTATCTTTCCAGTAAAAAATATGAAAGGTTATTTTTTACACAAAAAGGTTACTTTTTTAAATATTTCTTTTAACTTCTCATAAGAATACAATCTATTAAAATACTTCTAATAAGAATACTGTTCTAGCGCAGAGCTTTTATGTTCTAAGTAAAAATTGTATTCTTGATCTAAAATCTAAAACTCTTAATAATATTGTGTTTAGTTTTACATTTTCATGTTCTATGCATTTCGTGCTGTAAATGATTTTCTTTATAACTAAAATCTCGTACAATTTATCAACTTTTTTTAAATTATAAGTTTGTAATTTGTGACTCTAATTCGTAAAAAATGAGTTTAATTTCATATGTGTGTTCTTTATTTGCATTATGTGAGCTATTAACCTCAAAAAAATTGTAGACATTCCTTTCAGTAATTTCTCTATTAAAAATATTCCGTCATATACAACTTAAAAATAAAAAAACGAGAGAAAGAAAGAAAATTAAACAAGATGAGCAAATTAGTCACAAGATTTGTATTTGGAATGGCTGCATCTCAGCCGTGTTTCGTGTTCCGTGCGTTCTATCTGCCAATTATTCTTTAATCTGTGGCATTGACTTACTAAATTACATGACTTTGTCCGCTTAAAGATAAATTATTATTAAACCTCCCTAAAAAAACCTTAAAGATAAATTATTTTAAAACGCTTACAGAGTTTATAGCTATTAGTTAATTAATAATTTAGTTTTAGTCCGCCCACGTGGTTCCCGCTCCCGTAGGAATCCGGGGATAATATATAGCCTATAGCCTTCCTCGATAAATAGGCTATCTAACACTGAAAGAATTTTTCAAATCGGACCAGTAGTTCCTGAGATTAGCGCGTGCAATCAAACAAACAAACAAACTCTTCAGCTTTATTATATTAGTATAGATAGATACATTGTAAAACGTACAGACAGCAGATTCTTTAATAATATTATTAGTACGTAAATAATATGCCTAATATTATGCATAATACAGTGGTATTTGTTTATGTCTAAGAAAAATCTTGTTTAGTGGTGTGGATATTTAGCTAGAACACAGAGTGGCCATTGGGTTCATATTACGTGATAAATTAAATAAATAAGCCATGTGGTATAAGATTCAATTCTCTTGCCTAGATGATATGCTTATTCACTAGTTTTTTTTTGTAAGTTGTAAGAATCAGGGATAATACAACTTGGAACAGACCCTAACCATGCGTATGACAAGATTTTTTTTAAAAAATATTTGCTATTGAGCCATGATAGCCCAGTAGATATGACCTCTGCCTCCGATTCCGGAGAGTGTGAGTTCGAATCCGGTCCGGGGCATGCACCTCCAACTTTTCAGTTGTGTGCATTTTAAGAAATTAAATATCTCGCTTCTCAAATGGTGGAGGAAAACATCGTGAGAAAACCTGCATAACAGAGAATTTTCATAATTCTCTGCGTGTGTGAAGTCTGCCAGTCCGCATTAGGCCAGCGTGGTAGACTATATTTGGCCTTACCCCTCTCATTCTGAGAGGAGACTTGCTTTATAATATTAGAAGATAAATAATGATGATAATAATTAGTTGAAAACTTAAAATTAAAGTTATGAGTGTTCCAAACGCACGAAAAAAATTTGTCCTTTCTGCTAAATACAACTTTTAAATATCTTATATAGCTGGATACCTGACCAAATGTCAATTTAGTTTATATTTGATCCGAGTTGCAGACAGTGAGTTTGTTGTGATGTTCAGAGCTTATCAAAAGGTTTCTTTCTTTCTATTAATACCAATGTATTTCATAGTTTATACTTCAAATTGGTTGTCGGGGATAATCTATGTTCTATACTAATTATAAAAAGATAAAGTTTGTGGTATTGTAGGGGGGAAATCTGTGAATCTACTGAAGCGATTTTGAAAATTCTTTAACTAGTAGAAAGTCACGTTATTTGTGAGTATTATACGTTACGGCTACGTTTTATCCCCGTATTCCCACGGGAACGGGAACTACGCTAGTGAAACCGTGGGGTGTCGGCTAATCTATACTTATATTATAAAGAGGTTTTGTTTGTGAGATTGTAGGGGGTAATCTACTGAACCGATTTTGAAAATTCTTTTATCAATAGAAAACTACGTTATTTGCGAGTCATATAGACTATGTTTTATTCCCTTAATTTCTCCGGGAACAGGAACTACGGAGGTGAAACCGCGTGATATCTGCTAGTTATATTATAAAGAGGTTATGTTTCTGAGCTTGTAGGGGGTAATGTACTAAACCGACCTAAAAAATCCTTTACCAATAGAAAGCTACGTTATTTGTGAGTGTCATAAGCTGGTCCTACACCGATATAATCTATACTAATATTATAAATCTGAAAAGTTTGTTTGTTTGCTTGAACGCGGTAATCTTAAGTACTACTGGTCCGATTTGAAAAACTCTTTCAGTGTTAGTTAGCCCATTTATCGTGGAAAGTTATAAGCTATATATTATTTCCATATTCTTACGGGAACGGGTACCACGGTTATACCGCGTGGCGTCAGCTAATATGTGATAATATTGATTCCAGGCGATAGTGTTGGGAGGGATAAACAGCATATCTTTCTCCAATGGCTTCATGCTGGGTCAGATGGCGAGCTTGGTAGCTTCCCTCCGTGCCAGGGAGGAGGGGATACAGCTCAGCGATACACAAATATCTATAATTGGTATGTTTTCTATGGCCGTTAGTAATCATCATTACGTAACAATCCATATTCGGTAAGTTCCACCTACAACTTTCACAAAATGCACATACATTTTAAGAAATTAAATATCACGTGTCTCAAATGAGAGGGGTTTATTCTCTACGTGTGAGAAGTCTGCCAATCCGCATTGGGCCAGCGTTAATGGGGATGATGACTAGGTTTGAATATATTGATTTTTATGATACATTCGGGTAAATAAGGTCAATGTTAACTAATTTATACATAAAAAGCAAATATTGTCTGGATATTTGCAAAATAAATAATTTCAAAATTTTTTTATTTTTTTTTTATCGTAATTAGATGAAAATTCATACAGTTTTAGCTTCCTTACATTAAATGTGACATTTTTCAATAAATGAACTATTAACATAAACGCAGAAATAACAAAGATATTAGTAATTTTGTTTGAACGCCCATACAAACCTAACGATCAGCGAGCCAACGACGTCACTAAATCGTGCCATTTTGTATGGAGCGTTTTTCAGGGATCCGCGGCAGCGCCGCAAATCTGACCCTTTAAATCCCGAAAGTAATGATCGCAGATACCCTGTTACTTTTACAAAATTGCTTTGCTATTAGTATACTCTTAATTTATATACAATTTAAAAAACTGTCATCATCCCTATTCTCGACGTGTGTGAAGTCTGCCAATCCGCATTGGGCCAGCGTTAATTCTCTACGTGTGAGAAGTCTGCCAATCCTCATTGGGCCAGCGTGGTGGCCTAATACCTCTCATTGTGAGAGGAGACTCGAGTTCAGCAGTGAGCCGAATATGGATTGATAATGACGATGATAATCAGTTTTATAATGTGACTTGCTGACGCCGCGCGGTTTAACCCGCGTGGTTCCCGTTCCCGTAGGAATACTGGGATAATATATAGCCTATAGCCTTTCTCGCTTAATGGTCTATATAACACTGAAAAAATTTTTCAAATCGGACCAGTAGTTCCTGAGATTAGCGCGTTCAAACAAACAAACTCTTCAGCTTTATAATACTAAGTATAGATTGAATTTGATGTTATGTTTGGCAGCGTCTTCCCTCATGGCGATTGCTATCGTTGGGATGCTGTTGGTAGCGCTGGTCTCCGACAGGATCGGTCGGCGCTGGTCTTTCATGGTGTTCTCCATGCCCTCCATCCTGAACTATGTGGTGCTGTACTTCGCGAGGGATGCGGTCACTCTGATGCTGTCGAGGACTTTAGCTGGTAAGCATTTAACAAGCTATATGTCGCAGAAAACGTAGAGTCATTAATAAAAATGTGGACAGAACCGCTGACCTAACCTTGGTCATCGGCTCTGTCATTTATAATAGGTACGCAACGCATAAACTCACTAATCGCTTACACAATAGACTACTCTTAATTTTACTATTTTTCCTATTGGTCGAGCGCCGCCACGCTTGTCAGCGTGGTAGTTTACTTAAACAGTATTTACTGTTTAAGTAAATAAGTTTGTAAATAAGAATGTAAATGGTAAAACTTAGTTACATGAAAAGTCAATTCTAAAGTTATTAAAATAACTAACGTAGACTTTGCTGACCGTTACAAAATCTCAACATAGAACTTAAAGAGTCTCTTTTCTACTGCTGTCACCTGTGATCATTACTTGAGAGACTAATTATTAATTAAATCAAAACAGAACACTATTTTGATTGCAAAATCATTAGAAGTCAAATTGCAATAACTAAAGAGTAAACATGATAATTATTAGGTTTGAGGTTATAGATTTTTCAGTGAGCCAAGCTTTCACGGCGACATAATATGTTAAGCACTGTTAAGCTCGAGTCTCCTCTCAGAATGAGAGGGGTCAGCCTAATAGTCCACCACGCTGGCCCAATGCGATTTGACAGACTTCACACTCGTAGAAAGTTTTATTGTATTTATTTACTGGTATTATTGATTATTATTATATTCATTTACGTAATTGTTCTTGTGTTAAATTTTGAAATCCTACTTCCTACTAATATTATAAACGCGAAAGTTTGTATGGATGTTTGGATGTTTGTTACTCTATAACGCCGCTACTACTGAAGCGATTTGGCTGAAATTTGGAATGGAAATAGATTTTACTCTGGATTAACACATAGGCTACTTTTTATCCCGAAAATATCCATGGTTGCCCGAGATTTGCGAAAACTGATGATTTTGATTATATGAATGTTTGTTGCTCTTTCACGCCTCGACTACTGAACCGAATTAGCTAAAATTCGGTATTAAGATATATTATAGCCTGGATTAACACGTAGACTACTTTTTATCCCGGAATAATACATGGTTCCCGAGGGATTTGTGAAAAACTAAATTCCACACGGACGTCCGCTAGTACTTAATATTTATTAATATTACCTTCGTCTGTTGATCAAGGAGACGCGTGACGTTTGTTTTTTTTATGGGCTTCACCACGCTGCTTGTTAACACTCAATCTGTATCATCTTTACTCTGTGTTACACTATTAATTTCTGATTCCAGGTATCGCTCTAGGGTCCATCTTAGCACTGAAATTATGCGTGACGTCAGAATACGCGGGCCCGAAGACTAGGGCCATGTTCTTGAATATGATATCAACATTATCCCCATCTATTGGCAACAGCATTGCACACGCTTTGGGCATCATCCTCCATTGGCGTACTGTAGCATTGATAGGCATTCTACCCGCAATTATTGGATTGATACTACCATACTTCTGGGTCGAGAGCCCGCATTGGCTAGCATCGAAAGGCAGGTTTGAAGAATGCGAAACATCTTTCAGAACATTACATAAACAATCACCAAACACAGAAGCAGAATTACAGCTACTGCTAAACGTTGAGAAGACGAAATTGAAGAAGGCAATTGAAACGAATTCTGAACACACGTTGAAGAAATTATCGATTGCTTGCAAGAAGAAATATTTCTGGGATTTAATGGTTTTGAGTGTATTTATTTCTGCGTTTTTGGCATCAGCTGGTAAACTTGCGTACAGTACATTAGCTGTCACTATTATCAAGGGTGTGACAGGTTCAAATGACATTTTAATATATACAATAATCGTTGATTTAAGTGTCACATTGGGAGCTGTTACCTCATGTTATTTAATTAGAAAAGTGTCCATGAGAAGTATGTTATTCACAACTGGTTTAATAGGTATTTTTATATTGATATCTCTAAGCGCTTGTTTGTATTATAAGACAGATTCTGTATATTTGGAATGGGCTATAATTTGTTTGCTTAGTGTATATTTCTTTATACTTAAATCTGGGCCGTATCCTATTTTAGAAGCGTTATTAGGAGAAATTTTCCCTATAGAATTGAAGGTGCATTGCTTTTTCTTTTCCGGTTCAATTTTGATGATTGCTATGACTGTGACCATAGTTTTATTACCTATTATGGTGTCGTTTATGGGTTATTATGGTATGTTTTTAGCTAATTCTGGTATAATGATTGTCAGCTTGGGTTACATTTGGTTACGATTACCGGAAACTAAAGGGAGGACGCTACAAGAGATAGAGATTTATTTTAAAACTAATAACTTTCATGATGTGGATGATATTGTTAATAATGAGCAGATTAAGGGGTTAATTTGATTGGCTTAACATTTTATTTTATTTAAATTATAGTGAATGTTATTCATATTTTAATTTATTCTAAAACACGGCTAAAACTCACGTGATAAAACGTCGAAGTATACCCAATCATGTTTGGATCATGCCGCGTTGCAAGAACCAGCTATTTCCACATGCCACATTAATCCACTGGCATGTCTCTCAATAAGTTTAAAGTTTTTATTAAACGCAAGCTTATAGAAAAGTCTTATTAGTGTCAATGATTACGTAAATGACAAAATTGCTTGCAAATGAAATGTATGACATGACAGGCTACTTATATACCTATTGTTAAATGGTGATAAACTAAAAAAGGATAAACCTGGCTGAGTTTGTTGTGGGCTCTTCTATCCAAGGTGCGTTTGGAACCCTCGTAACTTTAATTTTAAGTTTTCGAATGATTATTATCACCATCTTAAGTTTAATATTATTTATTATCTGACGTTTCGAGAGAGCTTGTAAACTAAGCATATTTGAAATAAATGAATTTTGAGTTTTTTTGACTTGACTATTGACTAAGGGCCCAGTATGGGTTCGAAACTAGTCGGATATAGTCCGACATTTGACACATGAGTTTTAGCCGTGTTCTGTAATTAATTCGTATAGATATAGTCTACAATAATACTGTTTATAAATAATACAATATAGGTAATACAAATAGTACAAATTCATCGCAATGTATTTAATTAATATAAACTAGCGGACGCCCGCGACTTCGTCCCGTGAAACCCTAGCCCTACCCTGCCCTACTCCTACCCTACCCTAATCCTACCCTACACCTACCCTACCAACCCTACACCTACCCTACCAACCCTACACCTACTCTAACTCTACACTATCCCTATCCTGCCCCTACCCTACCTCTACCCTAAGTATTCTATGTACTATCGGACGCCACGCGATTTCACCCGCATGGTTCCCGTACCCGTAGAAATACGGGGATAATATATAATAAGCCTATAGCCTTCTCGATAAATGGGCTATCTTACACTGAAAGAATTTTTCATATCGGACCAGTAGTTCCTGAGATTAGTTCCTTCTCCGGATTTTGGTCGCAAATAGTGTTAAATCAAATTTTATTTGATTTTATACAGTAGTTTCAGCGTGATGCCCGGTCAACATAAAATACGGATGGGCAGACAGACATAATATCGAAAAATTTTTTTTTTTAATTTTTTTGGCTTCAGTATCGATTGTATAATCTGGACTTACTAAACCAATTTTGAAAATTCTTTTCCACTAGAAAGCTATGTATCTGTAAGTGTCATTAGCTATATTTTATCCCCGTAACGGAACGGGAACACAACCCAGAATCGGCTCACTGTTGAGCACGAGTCTCCTCTCATTAAGAGAGGGATTAGGCTAATAGTCAACCACGCTGGTTCAATGCGAATTGGCAGACCCTTAAGAATTATCAAAATCGGTTTAGTACGATGTAAACTAGGATTTTTTTTACAATTAGTAGGTTTCATATATCCCGGTGACAGATACATATGCATTAAGTTAGGCTAGGTCGCGCGTCACATCGAGACCTATCCCATAAATGCATAAATGTTTTCAAAAAACTTACCAACCATTACCTACCTCAACAACAATTTGAAATTCAATCAGATTCAGATAAAAATGACCCTTCCTGAGTCTAGACGCGATAAATATTGCAACAACCTATCTCAATGTCACCTTGGTAACGCAGCTGTTGGTCCATGTAACCAAAGCCTGGGTGTATTTGTTTTATGGTAAGCTAGCACCCGTCCCGGCTTCGCACGAGTGCTAATATTAATCACAGAATAGAGAATTATACAGAATGAGTCTTTACAAATCGCACTGTGAGCCTGGTGAAATTCATCTCGCGTCTTCTTGACATTTTTTTTTTTATTTTTTTTTATTCTTTACAAGTTAGCCCTTGACTACAATCTCACCTGATGGTAAGTGATGCAGTCTAAGATGGAAGCGGGCTAACTTGTTAGGAGGAGGATGAAAATCCACACCCCTTTCGGTTTCTACACGGCATCGTATCGGAACGCTAAATCGCTTGGCGGTACGTCTTTGCCGGTGGTAACTAGCTACGGCCGAAGCCTCCCACCAGCCAGACCTGGACAAATTAAGAAAATCTCAATCTGCCCAGCCGGGGATCGAACCCAGGACCTCCGTCTTGTAAATCCACCACGCATACCACTGCGCCACGGAGGCCGTCAATAACATTTTTCATAATATGTATTTCAAGATTCGCATATACAAACTTTTTTCATAATTTGTATTTCAAGATTACGTAAATTAAACAACTATTACGTAAATTAATATCATATTATACTAATAATTAATAAGGTAATTACATCAAAATCAAAAATCATTTATTTCAAGTAGGCTCAGTTTACAAGCACTTTTGACACGTCAGTTGACTATTTGTAAAGATTCTACCACCGGTTCGGAAGGCAGGTTCTGCTGAGAAGATACCGGCAAGAAACTCAACAGTTG
The DNA here is from genome assembly GCF_947172395.1 of Bicyclus anynana. Taxonomy (NCBI): domain Eukaryota; kingdom Metazoa; phylum Arthropoda; class Insecta; order Lepidoptera; family Nymphalidae; genus Bicyclus; species Bicyclus anynana. The sequence goes on from NC_069109.1 coordinate 867,270, forward strand.
CTCTTTTGAAAAATCATACAATATTATAATTTACAATTGATGACAACATTACAATTTCTTATAGTTTTATTTCCTGTGTGAAGGTGGAAGCTGATCCAACGGCCTCCAAGCGCTTTTATCTTTAAGGAACTCATCAATGTTGTAGTAACCTCGACTAAGTAAATGTTTTTTAACACATTGCTTAAAGCTATGCATTGGCAGGTCCATAACAGTCTTGGGGATCTTGTTATAGAATACCTATAAAAAATATTTCATCTTATTTCTTTAGTTTTTGTGTTTTTAAAATATTTAAAAACATATTTCTTGATTAATAAATATTAAAAACTATTGATGCGACGCTTCGTGTCGTACTGACTGGAGAATGTATTAGTTTTTGAATTTGTATTTGGAATAGCTGCATCACTGCCGTGTTCCGTGCGCTCTATCTGCTTATTATTCTTTAATCTGTGATATTAATATTAAAACGGATATTAATTATGAACATAACACCTACAGAATTACTTTTTTCCTGATAAACTAAGAACCTACCTAGGATTTTTAACCGATATAATGAAAAATCCAGTCAAGTGCTTGTCGGGCCACGCGTAGTTTAGGGTTCCGTAGATTAAAAAATATAAACTTTTTATGTTATCATACAAAGTAATACAAATAACTCCGACTTCCAATGTAACAGTAACGGTAACAATCCGTGACAGCCCAGTGGATATGACCTCTGCCTCCGCTTTCGGAGGTGGGTTCGAATCCGGTCCGGGGCATGCACCTCCAACTTTTCAGTTGTGTGCATTTGAAGAAATTAATTATCACATGTCTCAAATGGCGAAGGAAAAACATCGTGAGGAAACCTGCATACCAAAGAATTTTCTTAATTCTCTGCGTGTGTGAAGTCTGCCAATCCGCAGTCCAGCGTGATGGACTATTGGTCTAACCCCTCTCATTCTGAGAGGAGACTCGAGCTCAGCAGTGAGCCGAATATGGTAAGATAATGATGATATAACCATCCATATAATCCCAGAGTTACGAGAAATACCCCCAAGCAACCTGTATACTTTCACGGCGATACATTTTCAAATAGCAAATACCATAAAACGTAAAACTCATAAAAATGTTGCAAGGCGTTTTGGTTTCTTTGTATAATTTACTTACAAACCCAACCTGTAGCAAGCACATTATATTAACGATTCACAAATATCTCAGTGGTAAAGCGGTCGGACTCAAAACAGAGGAGTTTTACTAAGGCATACGAATACAAAAGGCATACCGCTTGAGTGGTTTAAAAGTTACTTAACCAAGCAGTGTACAAAAATATATTATTTAAAAAATGACATGCAAACTTTGGTGTACCTCAAGGTAGCATAATCGGACCGACGCTATTTATATTATACATTAACGACATAAATAATATACCACTCAAAAACTGACATCATTTGTTACGCCGATGATACTGTTTTGCTATTCCATGGTCTAACTTGAGAAGAAACTTATCGAAATGCACAATTGAGAATATCTGCTTTATCGAATTGGCTTAGCCATAATTTGCTGACGATGAATATAGACAAAACAAAATACATGTGGTTTCATAAAACTGCAGCTTCTACTCCTAAAACACGAAACAATGGCATAACAAATGCAAAACGCCACATAATGGCTCAGTGTGCTTCTGATGAAATTTTGGTTGACGTCATTAAATATTTTGGGATCTAGATCGATAATAAACGATCAGTATTAAAAGTAATGCTAAAAAAACCCTACAAATATTCAACCACTCTACTACATAAAGATAGGGTGCTTACAGTTGGTCAACTCTTTATATTATAAGCAACTTTGTCAAAACATAGACAGTTGCTACAATACCTAAACGTGAAAAAGGTATTTGAAAAAAGAATAGTCAAGGTCGATCTCCCAATTGCGAAAATTATTCGCACGACGATTCACACTAAGTCGATTCAAAAGTCTGCAACTTTATTGCAAGGTCCTGTAATCGTTACAACCTTTCAGTAAATGAGGCAAGTCTAACAATAACAAATTGGTTAAAATGTTTAACTGATACAGACACCAAAGAATTACTCAATGCAAATATAAAATAAACTAAAATATGTACACTTATCTAACGTTTTTGCTAACTGTTTTACTGTACTTCTCTTTTTAGTAATGTATTTTTAAGTCCTAGTCCAACCGAAAATATAAGAACATCCTACCTGGTCTCCACGATACAGATCAATCTAGTCTAGAGACCATAGACAATCAAATACTTGGTTTTTGTATCTATTCTTGGTTAATAAAGATTTCATTTTATATATCAAAAACGAAAATATTATGAAAAATGCCGGTCAGTGGTTCTATAGTGGGTCTTTCAAAATCAAGATTCTACATACCAAAAAACACTTGAAATAATTTCAATTAATAAAGTAAATAATAAATAATTAAATTCATATAAAAGATTTTATTTGTTCATCCATAATAACTTTATCGACATCAAAATCATTTGTCTTGAAATAAACTTCTATCTCTTGCAATGTCTTCCCTTTAGTCTCCGGTAATTTAATCCAAAAATAACCCAAACAGATCAAAGATATCACCGCGTTCAATAAAAACAAGCCATGGTACCCCATGATGTTAACTAAAATAGGCATTAATAATATACTAGAACATACTGTTGCTCCCATAATAGGAGTACATAACATGAAACAAGATAGCTTGATATCCAATGGGAATAACTCCCCTAAAAGTGCTTCCATCACAGGATATGGACCAGCATGTACTATTATAAAGTATAATGCTAACAGACTTACATTAATCCATTGGAAATATACTTCATCGTTTTTAAAATACAGACAAGCACTGAAAACTATTAACAATACAACTGAAATTACACCAGAAGAGAAAAGCAGAATTCGTAAAGACATCTTATTTATCAAAACACAAGATGCACAAGTGCCTATTAGAATGAAAATGTCCACTAATAAAGTGTACCACAAAACATCAGATGTTCCTGTTATTTCTTCCAACATAACTGTTGCTAAATTAGCAAATATCGCTTTACCAGCAGCGGAGTAGTATATGAATATAAAACAACCCGTCAACATTAAATTCCAGAAGTATTTCCTCTGCACCGCATCTAGAAGCTTCTTGAAACCATTGTCCATCTTCATTTCGGACGCCATTTTCTGTTTGCTGCACTCCATTTTGATTAACAACCGCAATTCTTCTTCTGACCCCAACGTATTGCCGTGGAGTTGACGAAAAGCTACCTCGCACTCATCAAATCTTCCTTTAGAAGCCAACCACTGTGGTGATTCAGTGCATAGATACGGCAGACATATATGTATCACAGATAATATAATTCCAGGTATAGCTAAAGTCTTCCAATGGATCACAACTCCTAATGCATGACCAATAGCAGTTCCAAAAGCTGGAGCAAACAATGTTATCAAGCTTTGGATAATCGCTCTGTTTTCTGGAGATGAAAACTCAGCTACAGCTACCATACATATTATTGACAATCCACCAGCAGATATACCAGCAAGTATTCTCGATAGGGACAAACTTATAAATCCGGTGCCAAAGTACACGAATATCCAACTCAATAGTAATGGTATGGAGAAGACAATAAGACTCCAACGTCTTCCAAGCATGGCGCCGCAAGGAGCTAACATGATGATGCCAAGAGTTGCGCTGAAGAGCATGCTGGTAGCTGGAAATTAAAAAAATATGATTAATCATCAGCATTATCGCCATCATCAACATCGTCATCGTCATCATTATCATCATCATCTTCGTCATCACCATCGCCATCGCCATCGCCATCGTCATCACCATCGTCATCGTCATCGCCACCGCCATCCTCATCGCCGTCGAAATCGTCATCACCATCGTCATCATCAACATCATCATAGTCAGCGCCACCGCCATCGTCATCGCCGTCGAAGTCGTCATCGTCATTGTCATTGCCATTGTCATCACCATCGTCATCGTCATCGCCACCGCCATCCTCATCGCCGTCGAAATCGTCATCACCATCGTCATCATCAACATCATCATAGTCATCGCCATCGCCATCGTCATCACCATCGTCATCGTCATCGCCACCGCCATCCTCATCGCCGTCGAAATCGTCATCACCATCGTCATCATCAACATCATCATAGTCAGCGCCACCGCCATCGTCATCGCCGTCGAAGTCGTCATCGTCATTGTCATTGCCATTGTCATCACCATCGTCATCGTCATCGCCACCGCCATCCTCATCGCCGTCGAAATCGTCATCACCATCGTCATCATCAACATCATCATAGTCATCGCCATCGCCATCGTCATCACCATCGTCATCGTCATCGCCACCGCCATCCTCATCGCCGTCGAAATCGTCATCACCATCGTCATCATCAACATCATCATAGTCATCGCCATCGCCATCGTCATCACCATCGTCATCGTCATCGCCACCGCCATCCTCATCGCCGTCGAAATCGTCATCACCATCGTCATCATCAACATCATCATAGTCAGCGCCACCGCCATCGTCATCGCCGTCGAAGTCGTCATCACCATCGTCATCATCATCATCATCATAGTCATCGCCACCGCCATCATCATCACCATCATCATCGTCTTGAGAAATGACGTTGGTCACATCAAAAACAAGACTTGTAAAAATACCGAGTCTCGCAAATCAGTTATCTACTGTTGTAAGATCCATGTCTTAATATATTATTATTATATTCAGTCCCCCCATACGGACCTTCTTACTTACTCGTTAGATATGACGTAACTATCTAGCCTCACAAGTAATTCAACATGGTGTTTAGAGTTGATTTGGCATATTGAATTACTTGTGAGGTGAGGTCAATCTATTTTTAACCCCCAACGCAAAAAGAGGGTCATAAATTGGATGTATCTGTCTGTCTGTCTGTCAGTCTGTCTGTGGAACAATAGCTAACGAACGGATGAAGCGATTTCAATTTAGTTTTTTTGTATGAAAGGGGACTCACGGGTGAGTGTTCTTAGATGTGTTTGATGAAAATTAAGCCGTTGAAGAGTTTTGGGGTCTGAAAATTGGGAAGAATTACTGAATGTCTGCAAATATACTCGAGTGGGAGAGAATATTGATGACTTGATCGAGTTTTTCAAAATTTTCAATTGTATGTTATTCGGGCTTTTAGTTTCATCCACAACTAGGATGGCTTGAATAGCTTTGAATACGATGGTGGCGGCAGATCGTTCACTTTACGGGTTGACTCATATTTATTGTTTGATTTTTCCTTTTAATTTAGTTCCCCATATATGTTAATTTTGTTATTTTATTACTCTGTTCTTTTTTGTTTCATTATTTTTATTTTACTAAGTATAAATTATTCATTTTTTGCGCAAAGGATCAGCCAGGCTGTCCAGCGCGGAAATGCAGCCAGTATTCTTGCCACCATTCCACGTGGGCATGATTTGTATAGTTGTTAGGATAAGTTAGCTTAAGTTCCATATTGTATTCTTTATCAAACTTAATATAAATAGTATAAATCATATAATATGTAATCAAGTATAAGTTTTAAGTTAAACATAGTCGTAGACACGTCCGTGAACACACAAGGTTTCACCTGAAAACCAGCCATCGTGCTGAGGTGGATACCTTTTTTGTCCACGACCATATAGATTTTTGTATGTTCTGTTTGTTGCTTTTATTACTTGTGTGTGGCCAAATAAAGATATACTATTCTAAAGATATTCTATTCTATTATTTGAGAAAAGTATGGTACGGTGTCGCTTTTTTACTCGTCCTAGCGGAGACACTGCCTTGCTCTTAGACTTTGCCAACTTACCTATTACAGATATTTGTGCTGTGCTCAGGGTAATGTCATCCTCATGCTTCTGCAACGCCCTCAACATTCCTGTGATGTGACCATATGCAAAGCCATAAGAAACACATGCTATGATCATAGTACCCAGGACTTGAGCCTGTAAATAATATATATGTTATCCATAAACCCGCTTTAAAACAACGTGGTGGTTCTATCATATATCATCATCATCATCATCATCATCATCATCATCATCATCATCATTATTAAGCCATATTCGGCTGAGCTCGAGTCTCTCAGAATGAGAGGGGTTAGGCCAATAGTCCACCACGCTGGCCCAATGCGGATTGGCAGACTTCACACACGCAGAGAATTGAGAAAACTCTCTGGTATGTAGGTTTTTTCTTCACCGTTTGAGACACGTGATATTTAATGTCTAAAAATGCAGACAATATTAAAATTAAAAATACAATGATGATGATCATTCGAGCTTTCTCACTTTTATTTAAGTCTTTGTTAAAATACTTTGTCAACAATCGCCAAAATTCGATTTTTTATTTTTCCTGACCTTTTTAGCCGTTTTTGAAAGAACAGAATTTTGAAATTTAAACGGCTTGAATCAAAACACGACACTGATTGGCACCGCCTTCAAACTGATCAGAAGGTAACACATTGGTAAGATATTTTTTTTTTAGTAAAAGTTAATTTTTGAGTTGATTTTTTTTTATTACAATTACAATTTCGGACGAAATTCCTCAGTGCCTGAAGACAAAAGTCTTCGAACAGTGCGTGTTGCCAGTGATGACCTATGGTTCCGAGACTTGGTCGCTAACTATGGGCCTGATAAGAAGGCTCAGAGTCACACAGCGGGCGATGGAACGAGCTATGTTAGGAGTATCTCTGCGTGATCGAATCAGAAATGAGGAGATCCGCAGAAGAACCAAAGTCACAGACATAGCTCAACGAGTTGCGAAGCTGAAGTGGCAATGGGCGGGGCACATAGTTCGAAGAGCCGATGGACGTTGGGGTCCCAAAGTGCTGGAATGGCGACCCCGCACTAGTAAGCGCAGTGTTGACCGACCCCCCACCAGGTGGACTGACGACATCAAGCGAGTCGCAGGGATTCGCTGGATGCAGATGGCTCAGTATCGTGATGTTTAGAAGTCCCTACAAAAGGCCTATGTCCTGCAGTGGACGTCCATCGGCTGATATGAGGATGATGATGATGAATTACAATTTTATTCTCCGGCAACGATGATTTTATTTCTCCCCGTATTTCTACAGAACATGAACTACGCGGTAATCCCAAGGGTGGAAAAGCACAAGATAAACTTAACTCACCTGTCTATAAATTATTTTAGTCATCACAAACACACACTTTTCTTGGACACAATTAATATCAAATGAATGTTAAAATAGTTTTTATTCTAAAATTTATAAAATATAATAAAATAAAACAATCATAAGAGCACGACACATCATATCTAAATAACGATCTATTAAAACTTAATCATGCGAATGATTTTTTGGGGTTCCTTGGTAAAAGTCCTAAACATACGAGTATGAATTTTTATTTTTTATTTCTTTATGTTGTGATAATCCAAGCTGGGAGTTGAATGTAAAACACTGTTTCTTCTACATGAATTTATTATAAGAACATCATAAACAAGATGCGTATGCCTTCACTCGTGGCTAGGGTTGCAAGGTCGCGGAAATTAAAAGCCGGACAATCCAGACAATGGGGATGATGACTAGGTTTGAATATATTGATTTTTTTGATACATTAAAGGTAAATAAGATCAATGTTAACTAATTTATACATAAAAAGCAAAGATTGTCTGGATATTTGCAAAATAAATGAGATTATAAAATTTCAAAATCTATTAAAAATCTTTTGTCGTAATTAGATGAAAATTCATACATTAAATGTGACATTTTTAATATATAAAACTATAAACATAAACGCACAAATAACAAAGATATTACTAATTTTGTTTGACCGCACATACTAATCTAACGATCATTACATTGCCTACGACGAAGTTCGTGTCATTTTGTATTGGGCGTTTTTCAGGGATCCGCGGCAGCGCCGCAAATCGGACCCTTTAAATCCCTGTAGCTCCGAAAGTAATGATCGCAGATATCCTGTTCCTTTTACAAAATTGCTTTACTATTAGCATACTCTTAATTTGTACACAATTTAAAAATCTGTCATCATCCCTATTCTAAGTATGACTGACAGTCTTCTGTACAGAGCATGGAGGAAAACGAGACACCACTACACGTTATGCTCAGTTGCAGAGGCGTAACGGAACAACGAGCAACCTACATTGGTTCCTCAGCGACACTCCATGAGGCTATCGGTAACCTGGGCGGCCTGCTAAGCTTCTAGAGCGAGCTCGGCTGGATGGAATAAATCCAGCGGGAACCTACACCCACGCACAACGGCCAATCACATGGCTAAGTGCGAAAACGGCCCAGAAAAAAAAAAAAACCGGATACTGGACACGGAATAGAAAAGTCTATGTCCGGCATTATCCGGACACCTGGCAACTCTAGTCATGGCGTAAAACGAAGAGTGTCTTGTCCAGGTCGCTGGCCCGGCAGTTGGCGCTATGCCTCCCTCGAACCGGTTCGATGTCTGCTCGGACACATTCTACTTAATCCCCGATGCGAAAGAGGGGTGTTATAAGTTTGATATGTCTGTCTGTCTGTGGCGCCATAGCTCCGGAATGGATGAAGCGATGTCTATTTAGTTATTTTGGATTAAAGGTGATTTATGTGCGAGTTGTTTCAGACATGTTTGATGAAAATCGGCTGAGCCGTTTAAAAGTTGTGGGTGAAAATGGGGAAAAATAACTGAATATCTGCAAATATACTCGAATGGGGTCTCAAATGAAAGCGCACTGAATGAGACTTGATCGAGTGGAATTAATAATTTGATGACTTTCGGGGATTTTTCAAAATTTTCAATTTTATGTTACGAGTATCTTTTTAAATGGTTGTGCACAAGAAACGGTTGAATATTTTTGTAAATCTATATTATGAAACGAACAAACAAATAAATTATAATTGCATATTTACGTAATTAGAATTTGATTTTGACTTTCTCCTAATAATCTAAAACTAATTTGAATAGTTTTGAATAAATCTCTAGGGTGACCAAGTAATATATTTTTTTTTTGATTTTTAAAATCTTGAATCAGTTTTTTCAGTGCTGCTGTAATTAAGATTTTAAACATCTGATTTTTACCAAACATTTTGAAATTTTTTCTTGTATTGAAAATTCATTCAATTCCAATAATTCACATACATTTTTATCAGCAACTTTGTAACTACAAAAAGTAAATACATGCTTTATTTCTAAGCCAATTTACAAATCTCGATCAGTGTACAAGTTTTTTTAAATTATAGTACAATTTAGTTCCATGAATTTTTTGAAGGACATTCATTCTTTTTAAATTGAATCTACTTAATACTTAATTACTTCTACAAAACAAATCAAACATTATTTATAAACATAAAAAAAAGAAAAACATACATACAGCCGAACGTAGAACCTTCTCCTTTTTGGAAGGCGGTTAAAAATAATAATATACTACGTTAGTAATTTAATCCGTAATGTTTAATGAAAATCAGATCTCAAAAATTTTAATTACTAGCTACAGAATAAAAAAAATGATTCAAGATAGAAAAATTTAAAAAATCCGAAAAAAAAATATAACTTTGTAATTTTTTCAAAACTATTCAAATTGTTTTTAGATAATTAGGTGTTTTAACTACCATTTGCGTTTTTATCCATTAATTACAGGCCTTTATAATCTGTCACTTTAATTAGGTAATTTAAAACATGCGAATTAATGTGTTATTAAATTTAAAACCATAGTTATTCATATAGAATTATTATAAAATCACGACTGAAATATGTGACTATTTTTTTTTTTTTTTTTTTATTCTTTACAAGTTAGCCCTTGACTACAATCTCACCTGATGGTAAGTGATGATGCAGTCAAAGATGGAAACGGGCTAACTTGTTAGGAGGAGGATGAAAATCCACACCCATTTCGGTTGCTACACGGCATCGTACCGGAACGCTAAATCGCTTGGCGGTACGTCTTTGCCGGTAGGGTGGTAACTAGCCACGGCCGAAGCCTCCCACCAGCCAGACCCGGGCAAATTAAGAAAATCTCAATCTGCCCAGCCGGGGATCGAACCCAGGACCTCCGTCTTGTAATTCCACCGCGCATACCACTGCGCCACGGAGGCCGTCACTACAATATAGAACGATATTATAATTTTGAAATATAAATAAACAAATATTAACAAAACTCGGTCAGCAGACTTCTAATGATCAATGGATAACTCTGACAAGAAGTATGAAAACATTTAATTGATATATAATAAGTAGCAAGTAATTACGCAAGGTAAAGTCAAGCCAAGGATTGTTAATAAGGGTGTTAACAGACAATAGGGATGATGACAGTTTATTAAATTGTATATAAATTAAGAGTACGCTAATAGTAAAGCAATTTTGTAAAAGTAACAGGGTATCTGCGATCATTCCTTTCGGAGCTACAGGGATTTAAAGGGTCAGATTTGCGGCGCTGCCGCGGATCCCTAAAATACGCCCCATACAAAATGGTACGAACTAATGACGTCGTAGGTACATAATGATTTGTATGTGCGTTCAAATAAAATTACTAATATCTTTGTTATTTCTGCGTTTATGTTTATAGTTCACGTATTAAAAAATGGTCACATTAAATGTAAGGAAGCTAAAACTCTATGAATTTTCATCTAATTACGATAAAAGATTTTTTATAGATTTTGAAATTTTATAATCTTATTTATTTTGCGAATATCCCGCTTTTTATGTATAAATTATTTGACATTGACCTTATTTACCCGAACTTATTATAAAAATCAATATATTCAAACCTAGTCATCATCCCCATTCTTTCGTTCACTTTCATCATTCACTCGAAAATGAATGAAAGTGACGAATGAATTCATTAATTTTTCTCCATGTGGGACCACTACGGCGTTACCGGGGGGGTTTGGGCGAGCGCAGAAGCATCGCCTGATGTGACCCGAAGGCTGAAATAAAGATAGAGGACGGAACGACTCTCTAAGGGCATCTCCTATGAGACTCGGACCTCGACTTAGAGGGCCATTCGGGAGGGTGTAACCGTGACCTGAGTGAATCAGTCCGGACGCGTAGATCGTGAGTTAGAAAACCCACGTATGACGTTAGATAATGGGGACCTCGTCTTCGCTGGCGAAGACGCTTACTTGTGATTGTGTTACCTGGGAAGCATTGTCGGTTGTTATGTCATCGTCTGGATCGTAAAGGACGTTCTTGGGACGCCTCTGCTTGCAGTTAGCGTTAAGGTTGGGAGTGTAGTTGCAGGCCTCAACCACTAGTTGGTTGGGATGGCAGCTCTGTCGAAATAGTTTCGAGAAAGCTGTTTCATGTAGCTATTGAAGGTAAATCTATTTCTCTATGAAGAAAATTCATTAACAAACCGATATTACGATATTCGTTATTCATTTTCAAACGAACTGACTGGAGAAAATTAGACAAGCGTGAGTCGAACTCGGCCACCGAAGGTTCCGTATGTGGGATCGTTTTATATAATAGTTTTGCACAAGTTTTTCCCTATTATCAGAATCCCTGTTTAACAAGAACTATGGATTTTGTTAAACCAGTCAAATTGTGTTGACAATTGAGTATTTCTATAGTTAATTTACATTTTCTGAAGCTAGACAATGAAAAAATGTATGTGTCAGCTCCGACGCACGAATGGAGTTTACTTTTTCAGATCGACTGTCTAAATAGTGTATGTTGTCCCGCAGCATACACTATGTACGTCTTAATACTCGCGCCTAAAAAGTGAAAGGTGCGCAATCGAGGAGCAGCAGGCCGCGGCGTGCACGATGTTCCACACAAAAAACGTAACGCATTCGTTCATCGAAATTTACTGCCATATTTTTTCATACCGTGGTCTATACATGAAAAATCTATTTTTTTTATCCATGTGCCACGAGCACACTGAAGCCGACGACGAGCGCCTTATATCGCAAGTCGTTCCCGCCAACCGATCGCTACCCCTCTCTAACTCCCCACTCTTTAAGGAAACAAGTCGCGCCACCTAGCGTCGGTACGAACCAATACGAGATCGAGCGACGACACATCCGTTTCAGACTACTATTTCCTACACTAGATTGTAATTAATTATTGAAAGATATTTAAACATGGCTGGTGAGAGGCTTCGGCCGTGGTTAGTTACCACCCTACCGGCAAAGACGTACCGCCAAGCGATTTAGCGTTCCGGTACGATGTCGTGTAGAAACTGAAAGGGGTGTGGATTTTCATCCTCCTCCTAACAAGTTAGCCCGCTTCCATCTTAGACTGCATCATCACTTATCATCAGGTGAGATTGTAACCAAGGGTTAACTTGTGAAGAGTAAAAAAAATGGAATGTAGACAAATGAATAATTCACCAGTCTGATAGCACCTTTATTTTAATTTAATTTCCAACGCGTTTTATTAATTAAATTGAAAAATTTTTCCTCTTTTCCCCATAAATCATTATTTTAGTTTTATCTGTGAGGAAATCATAAAATACTGGTAAATAGCCGCGACTTACATCGCTTGGATTTATGCTTTTCTATTTATTTACTTAATTAATTTTATTTTTTATTTATTGAAGGCCTTTGTTACACGAGAATGGAGATGATGACTAGGTTTTAAATTATTTTTATGAGACATTCCGGTAAATAAGGTCAATATAATCGAAATATACAAATAAGGTTAATATATCTAAATAATGTAAAACCGGACAAGTGCGAAGTAAGTAAATATATTTTCATTAAATTTCATATTTGTAAATCATCATCATTATCAACCCATATTCGGCTCACTGTTGAGCTAGAGTCTCCTCTCAGAATGAGAGGGGTTAGGCCAATAGTCCACCACGCTGGCCCAATGCGGATTGGCAGACTTCACACACGCAGAGAATAAAGAAAATTCTCTGGTATGCAGGTTTCCTCACGATGTGTTCCTTCACCGTTTGAGACACGTGATATTTAATTTCTTAAAATGCACACAACTGAAAAGTTGGAGGTGCATGCCCCGGACCGGATTCGAACCCACACCCTCTGGAATCGGAGGCAGAGGTCATTTTCACTGGGCTATCACGGCTCTATTCGTAAATACAAAGTGATAATCGGTTGAAAATAAATACATAATAATTAATCAACAAACAAACAAGCTTAGGTACGTTTGTTGGTATTAGATATTAATATTAATTAGTACAGCGATTGATTACGTCGATTATTATTAAAGTAATTATGAACAACACCTACAGAATTACTTTTTAACCGACAGACAAAGAGCCAATTAATTGAACGACTTTTTATAAATTATCTCAAACTAGCGGACGCCCGCGACTTCGTCCGCGTGGAATTTAGTTTTTCACAAATCAATCGGGAACCATGGATTTTTCCGGGATAAAAAGTAGCCTATGTATTAATCCATGTATATATATATACCATATATCTCAATACCAAATGTCAGCTAATTCGGTTCAGTAGTCGAGGCGTGAAAGAGTAACAAACATTCATATCATTAAAATCATCAGTTTTCGCAAATCTTGAGAAACCATGGATTTTTTCGGGATAAAAGTAGCCTATGTGTTAATCCAGAGTAAAATCCATTTTCATTCCAAATTTTAGCCAAATCGCTTCAGTAGTAGCGGCTTTAAAGAGTAACAAACATCCAAACTTTCGCGTTTATAATATTAGTAAGAAGTAGGACTAGCGGACGCCCGCGACTTCGTCCGCCCTTAGACCTCTTTAATCCAGCCCTTACAGTAGTATCGCTGTCAAAATGGAGTAACTTCTCCCGTTTTCCCAACATTTCCCTTCACTGCTCTGCTCCTATTGATCGTAGCGTGATGAAAAGTATACAATAACCTGCCCAGGAGTATGAAGAATGTACCAAGTTTCGTTAAAATCCGTCGAGTAGTTTTTGTTCCTATAACCAACATACAGAGAGACAAGAATTTTACTGATTGCATTTTTGGCATCAGTATCGATCACTAATCACCCCCTGATAGTTATTTTGAAATATATGTAAAAAGAAAACCTCTTTAATATTATTTCTTTTTGGTAATTTACTTTTTTTTTCATGACATTGTCACATTTGAAATATTCGATATATTATTATTGACTTAACAGCAAAACATTAAAATTTTTATTAAAATATAAAGTAAATGTAAATAATAGCTTTGAATGTTGTTTTTATATTTTATTTATAGGTAAGTTTTAGTTTAGTATTTAATTTAATAATTTAATGTAAAATATTGTAAATAACAATTATATTTTATTTATAGAAACACAAACAAGCTTTTATTACTACTATCACATTCATGTGAAATAATTATCATTATAAAACAACATTTATTAACTATTTTACGAAAAATGGAGAAACTGAGGTTTGATTTTGAAGTAAAACCAACAAGTGATGGAAAATCAAACGCAATATGTGTAACTTCGATTGCCACACCTGATGGTAAAACTTTCAGTATACCAGAGGAATATCAGCCGGTAAATCTCCACCAAACAATTTATAATACTCCAAACTTTATTAAGGTAAAAAAATCCTTCAATAAAAGATACCAAACGAGAAAAGTCTGGATAACCTTAACTAAGGAAATAAAAGATATTTATTTGGATGCGGAGCAAAATGTACAATTTTATGATTTTTATCTCGAAGAAATTCTAAACTATTCTGAAATTATACCTAGTAGTTCACATGGAGTACTAGAAAAATTGTTAGAAAAAATGCTTGAAGATAGACAAAACAAACCTGAAAATCAAAATTTAGGGAATATTGCAAAAGATTTCATGATTGAAAAATTCAATGGTAGAAACTCAAATGCTTATCAATGGCTAAAGGATTTTAATAAAGAATGTGAACGTTTTGACATAAAAGAAGATATAAAGAAAATTAAAGTTTTAAAAAATTTTATGGAGCAATCTAGTGTCGATTGGTATAGTTGTATGATAATGAAACATACAATAGAATCAAAATGGGACAAATGGGAAAAAAGTTTTTGTGAAACATTTGCAAACAAAGGATTATCACCCATTAGATATGCTCTGTCCTTTAAATATCAAACAGGTTCATTACTTGCATATGGTTTAAAAAAAGAAAAACTTTTACTGGAAGTAAGGAAATCAATTGATACCGAAACACTTATTGACCTTATAGCGGTTGGATTACCGAATTATGTGGGGGATCAGATTGATCGAGCAGCTTTAAAAAGTACTGAGGATCTTTATTATGAAATTGGGAAATTGGAACACCTTGTAAGAAATAATAAATATGATAATAAAAACAGTATTTGCTCTGACACTAAATTAAATAAAAAGGAACAAACAAAACCATGCCCCATATGTGTGAAAGAAAAAAAGGGGAAACGTTACCATTTAATAGAAAATTGTTGGTTTAAGGATAAAGATAAAACAGGAGTTGTTAAAACTGTAAATAACTCTGAATTGGAAGTTGAACTGAATGAAGAGAGTCCAATAACATCTTACCTATGTGCTACCTTCTGATCAGTTTGAAGGCGGTGCCAAGCCAGTGATGTTTTAATTCAAGCCGTTTAAATTACACAATTTCTGTGGTTCTTTCAGAAACGGCTTGAATTAAAACATGACACTGGATTGGCACCGCCTTCAAACTGATCAGAAGGTAGCACATAGGTAAGATGTTATTTTTTGCTTTTTAGTTTAGGTTAATTTTTGAGTTGGAAGTCGGTTGAATTTTTTTTATTAAAATTTTTATTTTTTAATTTTTAGTGTTAGCACACCTACTGAGTGTGAACTGACTGTCCTCCGTCTTCATCACCAGACCCCCTATGCAGTCACAATCCATATGGGTGGAAGTTATCATCAATATAAAATTTATCAAGTCCAAACACAAGAAAGCTACTGTGAACCGTCGAGGAGTTCCCTTAACTCTTCTTCATCTTCATCACCAGACCTCTAATACAGTCATAACCTATCCAGGTGGAAAGTTCTCATCAATACAAAATTATCAAGTCAAAACACAAGGTAGCTACTGTCAACCGTCGAGGAGTTCCCTTAACTATCCTTCGTCTTCATCACCAGACCTCTAATACAGTCACAACCCATCTAGGTGGAAAGTTCTCATCAATACAAATTTATCAAGTCCAAACACAAGGTAGCTACTGTGAACCGTCGAGGAGTTCCCTTAACTATCCTTCGTCTTCATCACCAGACCACTAATACAGTCACAACCCATCTAGGTGGAAAGTTCTTATCAATACAAATTTATCAAGTCCAAACACAAGGTAGCTACTGTGAACCGTCGAGGAGTTCCCTTAACTATCCTTCGTCTTCATCACCAGACCACTAATACAGTCACAACCCATCTAGGTGGAAAGTTCTCATCAATACAAATTTATCAAGTCCAAACACAAGGTAGCTACTGTGAACCGTCGAGGAGTTCCCTTAACTATCCTTCGTCTTCATCACCAGACCACTAATACAGTCACAACCCATCTAGGTGGAAAGTTCTCATCAATACAAATTTATCAAGTCCAAACACAAGGTAGCTACTGTGAACCGTCGAGGAGTTCTCTTCACTGTCCTTCGTCTTCATCATCATATAGTCCCTTAATATAGTCACAACCCATCTAGGTGGAAAGTTCTCATCAATACAAATAAATTAAGCCCAAACAAAAGGTACCTGCTGTAAATCGTTGACGAGTTCCATCGTCTGTGTATCGGCTCCATCATCAGACCAACTCCAGACCTTCATAAAATTGTAGTGGTTTAAAATACCTTATGGAAACACTAACAAACGCACTAGCCGTCTCTACGATTTTCAAAAGTTTCCCTCGATTTCTCCAGGATGCCATCATCAGATCCTGACATGAAAAAAATGGGACCACCCTGGAATCAAACCCTTCAAAACCAAAAAAGAATTTTCAAAATCGGTCCACAAATGACGGAATTATCGCTGGACATACATAAAAAAAAAAAAAAAAAAAAACATACATACAGCCGAACGTAGAACCTCCTCCTTTTTGGAAGTCGGTTAAAAAACTAGATGTGCCACCATTAATAAAAGTAAAGTTACTATTGAATGATACGTTAGATATTTCTGGAATTTATGATTCAGGTTCAAATGTATCATTGATTAATGCAAAATTGTTAAAAATACAGAAAAATGAAAATTCAAAGAATACACAAAAAGTAAGCTTGAAAACTATTAATGGTGAGAAGAAAACAAAAGGTATAATAAAACTTAAAATAAAAATATACAATATTGAAAGAGTTATGGATATCTTCGTAATAGATAATGAACATTTTAATTATGACTTTTTGATTGGACTAGATTGCATTAAAAACTTTAAGTTGATGCAAAATGAACAACTAAAAATCGTACAATTTAATGATCCAAAACAAAATGAAGACATAAATAAATGTGAAGTGAATTTCAATGAACATATTGACACGGCAAATTTTGAAATATTGGTAAATCATCTTGATTTATCCCAACAATCAGAAATTGATAAGTTGGTAGAAAAATATAAACAAGTGTTTGCTAAGGATAAATATGATATCGGCACTGTGCGGGATTATGAAGCACATATTGATTTAAGTGTAGATAAATATTGTTGCAAACGTCCTTACAGATGTACAGCTGAAGACAGAATAGAAATAGAAAGCCAGATATCAAAACTATTAAAAAATAATTTAATTGAGGAATCTTATAGCCCATTTGCTGCCCCAGTTACTTTAGCATATAAAAAGGAAGATGGTAAGAGAACAAGGCTATGTATAGATTTTAGAGAATTGAACAAAATTGTTATTCCCCAATCACAACCATTTCCGTTGATTGAAGATTTAATGATCAAAGCTGTGAATTGCGAATATTTTTCTACTTTCGACATAAATTCAGCCTTTTGGTCAATTCCTTTGAAAATAGAAGACAGGTACAAAACTGGCTTTGTTACACAAGAAGGACACTTTCAATGGACGTGTCTTCCGTTTGGATTAAAGACTGCGTCAGCCATTTTTCAAAGAATATAGGGAAATATTATAAGAAAATACGAACTTTCTGGTTTTGCAGTAAACTTTATAGATGACATTTTAATTTTTTCTAAAACTTTTGGAGAACATATATTACATATATCTAAGTTACTTGAGGCAATACTAAAGGAAGGCTTAAAACTGAAATTTTCAAAATGTACTTTTGCGGAAAAATACGCAAAATATTTGGGTCACATAATAGAAAATAATTCAGTAAGGCCTTTGAAAGATTATTTGTCTGCTGTAAAAAACTTTCCACTTCCAAAAACAAAAAAAAATATACGCCAATTCTTAGGAAAAGTTAATTTTCATCATAAATTCATACCACACAGTGCAATTATTTTAGATCCATTACACAATTTATTAAGAAAAGATGTGAAATTCATATGTACTGCAGAATGTCAAGAAGCATTTGATAAAATAAAAACATTATTATGTTCAAAACCAGTTCTAAATATTTTTGACCCAGAACTACCAATATACATTTATACAGACGCTAGTATAAAGGGTGTAGGAGCGGTTTTGAAACAAAAAGATAAAAATCAGGATATAAGACCAGTTGCTTATTTCTCAAAAAAGTTAACTGAAACTCAAAAAAAGAAGAAAGCTATATATCTAGAGTGCTTAGCAATAAAAGAATCTATAAAATATTGGCAACACTGGCTTATGGGAAAAGAATTTATTGTATATTCAGATCATAAACCATTAGAAAATATTAACATTAAATCAAGGACTGATGAGGAACTAGGAGATTTGATGTATTATTTATCTCAATATAATTTCAAGATAAAATATAACCCAGGAAAATCCAACCAGGAAGCCGACTGCTTAAGCAGAAACCCAGTTTTAGAACCACACGAAAACAGAGATGATTGTTTAAAAGTTGTAAATTTAATAAGTCTACAAGATATAAAGAATGACCAATATAGAAATCAAGACCTACAAAAACAAAAACTTATTAAGAAAAATGGAATTTACTACAAAAAGAATAAAAGACGGGAAAAGATTATATTATCAGAAGAGATGAGCATAAATCTTATAAAAGATGTTCACGTTAGTTATTGTCACATTGGGAGGACCCAGATGATAAATAAATTAACACCATTTTATACAGCAAAAAATTTTAACATTAAAGAAATGTGTGATGAATGTGAAACTTGTATTAAAAACAAATCAAGGAAGAAATCAAAATATGGTTTAATGTCTCATTTAGGTCCTGCAACACAACCTTTTCACATTGTATCAATTGATACCATTGGCGGTTTTGGAGGATCACGATCAACAAAAAAATACTTACATCTTTTAGTTGATCATTTCACAAGATATGCTTATATTTCTACATCAAAGACACAAAGCTCCACAGATTTTATTAAACTAATGAAAAATGTTACAGAAACTTACAAAGTAGATATGGTATTAACAGACCAGTACCCTGGTATCAATTCCAAGGAATTCAAAGAATTTCTGAACCAGGAAAATATAAAAATGATTTTCACTGCTGTGGATACACCTTTTTCAAATGGACTTAATGAAAGGCTAAATCAAACATTAGTCAATAAAATAAGGTGTAAGATTAATGAAAATCAGAATAAAACAGCATGGAGTACAATTGCGCAAAAATGTGTAGAAAAATATAATGAAACAGAACACACTGTTACGAAATTTGCTCCAAAATACCTTTTAGAAGGAGAAAATGTGAATATTTTGCCAAATGAACTGAAATCAAGATACACTAAAGACGATCTAGAAAGAGACAGAAAACTAGCTCTGGAAAACACACTAAAATCTCACAATTATAATAAAAAAATATTCGACCAGAATAGGCAAGAATATAGATATGAAAATAGGAGATAGAGTATATGTAGAAAACGGAAATCGTTTAAATAGAAAGAAAACCGATGAATTAAGAATTGGACCGTTCAAAATTGTACAAAGGATTTCCAATTCAATCTATGAAGTTGATACCGGCCACAAAAAAGCGGAATCAAACTTTTATCATATCACAAAACTGTATCCTGTTCTTAATGAGAGAACAATTATAAATTAGAGAACATTATTTAGATAAAGTTCTTTTTTAAGGGGGGGAGATGTAAAAAGAAAACCTCTTTAATATTATTTCTTTTTGGTAATTTACTTTTTTTTTCATGACATTGTCACATTTGAAATATTCGATATATTATTATTGACTTAACAGCAAAACATTAAAATTTTTATTAAAATATAAAGTAAATGTAAATAATAGCTTTGAATGTTGTTTTTATATTTTATTTATAGGTAAGTTTTAGTTTAGTATTTAATTTAATAATTTAATGTAAAATATTGTAAATAACAATTATATTTTATTTATAGAAACACAAACAAGCTTTTATTACTACTATCACATTCATGTGAAATAATTATCATTATATATATTTCATGTACAGAATTGACCTCTCTACAGATTTATTTTAAGTAAATATTAGAAAATAAAGATTGTTTACTATCTTTCTATTATATTGTAAAATATATCATATAGATTTTAACTGACTACAAAAAATAGGAGTTTTTTTTAATATTCGTTACCTCATAACTTCGTCATTTTCTAACCAAATTTGGAAATTATTTTTGTTTGAAAGTGATTCCAGATTGGTCCCATTTCATTTTCATGAAGTGGGACTAAACTGTCTACTACTAAAAAGTATTCTCTTTCTAACAAAAAATCAAATTGGTTAATAAATGACGAATTGATGAAAACTGAATTTATGAGATAAAAACCTAAAAAAAAAATCGAGAATTCGAAAAGAAACGTCATATTGAAAATCTCCTCTTTTTTTGAATTCGGTTAATAAAACACAAACGTACGATTCTTTTCATATTGATCGAATTATAATTTACTAGCTGACGCCGCGCGGTTTCACCCGTGTGGTTCCAGTTCCCGTAGGAACACAGGGGTAATATATATATAGCCTATAGTCTTCCTTGATAAATGGGCTATCTAACACTGAAAGAATTTTTCAAATTGGACCAGTAGTTCCTGAGATTAGCGCGTTCAATCAAACAAACTCTTCAGCTTTATAATATTAGTTTAGATTATATTACACTTTTAATTTACTTCACTAAGATTATATTATGGTGTTGAACAACTAAGTATTATATTTTATATGTCAATAAAAATGTTCATAAAGTAAATGTCGTATTGGTTGTTAAAACTAGCTACCCGTCCCAGTTTCCCACGCAAACAAGTTAAGATTTTATAAATTGTGACTCGCATATTTCTCTCATTTATTTATTTATTCTATTTTTGAATTTAAACAATATATATTAAAAATATAACAAAATTAAAAAAAAAGTGTGTGCCATCACGGGACGCCTGACAGATGTGAAACATCGAAATTATTTTGTAAAAGTTAGTTTTTGTTTCTATAACGAACGTACAGACAGACTGATAAATTTTACTGATTGCATTTTTGGCAGTATCGATCACTAATCACCCCCTGATAGTTATTTTTTTATATTTAATGTACAGAATTGACCTCTCTACAAATTTATTAAAAGTATATAGATTAGAATTTAATGTAAAGACAGACGGACGTAAATGAGGACTTTATTTCAAACAATGCAAGGATATCAATTTCATAAATTTGAATATTAGGTTATTGTGGGAAATTTGAGCTTCAGATACTAAATAATATAAAAATACACATGAATATAAATACGCAGTAAAGTATTTTTAGTTTTCCAATATTATATTTGCCGCATTTGCCCAGTGGTGAGGAGTCGTAACTCGTTAGGTACTGTGTTCGAATCCAGGCTTAATAACCTTGCAGCGGGTAATCTATACATATAATAAAACTGGCCGAATTCTATACATTTATTCGTAATTTGAGATTTTACTTATACCATTTGTAACGCCAAACGTTAGCGTGGCATGAAGTACGCCAGCGCCATCTAGAATCTATACTTATAATACGAATTTTACATTGAAGATATTTTGAAAAATTTTATTGGGGGGCATTATATAATCGATATTGAAGCTAAAAATTTTTTTTTTTCGATTTTTTGTCTGTCTGTGTTTTTTTGTTTTTAGATCATCACGCTGAATCTACTAAATGAATTCAAATCAAACTTCGCAATGTTTAAGACCATAATACGGAGAAGGTTATAGGATACTTTTTATTGCGAAAATAAAATAAGAAGGGGGTGAAATAGGGGTTGAAAGTTTGTATGGAAAGTCCGTTAATCAGCTGAAAAAAAAAGTGGTATGCGCGGTGGAAATTAAATATCACGTACCTATCTCAAACGGTGAAGGAAAACATCGTGAGGAAACCTGCATACCAGAGAATTTTCTTAATTCTCGGCGTGTGTGAAGTCTGCCAATCCGCATTGGGCCAGCGTGGTAGACTATTGGCCTAACCCCTCTCATTCTGAGAGGAGACTCGAGCTCAGCAGTGAGCCAAATATGGGTTGATAATGAAAGAACGAACCAATTATTTATATTTTCAACCAAACCAAAGAAAAATGGAATGCCCATCCCTGACCCTACCCTAACTACCCGGCAATATAATATTTATTTTATTATTTATTTATTTACAAGAATGTACGGTAATTTACATAATTAAATAATGCAATCTTATAAATATACATAATTTCATAGTCAACATTCATTCACAAAAAAATATTCAAGTGACGTAAACAGACTAGATAATTATGTAATATACACAGAATAGAGAATGATACAGAATGCGTCAGATGATCATCTGATGACACATCTGTGTCATCAGATGATCTGTAATTTGCCACATTGCAATATGAGTTCACTCTCATATTGCAGGTTTCTGACCCACGTCTGTTTTGGTATGTCCTTTAGATATATCAAAAACACGAGGGGTCTTAAAATTGACCCTTGAGGTACTCCGCTAGAAATAGAGATGTCGAGCTGTGTCTTTTATGTATGTATATGTACGCAAAATGAACGGTAAGTCAGGTATGAACGAAGAAGGCAAACAAGCTCAACAAGAATGTTGTACTCAGGTATTAGCAGTATCAGTAATAATCCATGATGCTATACAGAATCGAATGCTTTATCTAAAATTATCATACCTGTTGACATTATTTGGTTAAGGTTCAGCGCAATGTATTTAATCTCTCTAGCTAATTGACGAGAAGTAGAATGACCTTGGCGAAATCCAAACTGTTCAGGGATGATGGCATGATCGACAGCTTATAATAATCTAGAGTTAATAACTTTTTCGAAAAGTTTACCCAATTATGGTAAGAGATTTATGGGACGATAACTAGATGGTATGTATTTCATCTTTGCCTGGTATCTTTATAGCAATAATTTTCGCAGTTTTACAGTAGCTAGATTTCATCATATCATTTAATTATTTCTCAGGGATTTGGTTGTTGTATCAAAACAACAGACGGACATTAAAATATGCACGAGTGATAAGAACCCTAAAAAAAGAATGAAATAAATCACAAATCATATTAAAGATTTATTTTGTTCATTTATAACATTCTCCACATCAAAATTTTTCGTTTTAAAATACACCTCGATCTCTTGCAGAGTCTTCCCCTTAGTTTCCGGCAACCTTAGCCAGAAGTAACCCAAGCAAACGAACACAACCATTGCATTGATGAAAAACAGACCATGGTAGCCCACTGCAGTAACCAGCATTGGCATCACCAATATACTGCCAAAAATTGTCCCTATTAATATAGGTGTAGTCAGCATAAAACAATACATTTTGATTTCTAGTGGAAACAATTCACCCAACAATATGTCTAAAACTGGATACGGCCCTGCGTTAGCCATAATAAAATAAAAAGCAAGCAGAGTAACATTGATCCACTGAAAATACTTCTCATCATTTTTAAAATACAAACAAACACTTAAAACTAACAACAACAAATTAGCAGTGACACCAGACGTGAATAACAGAACACGGACTGACATTTTCTTAATCAAAACACCTGATACACATGTACCTAATAAAACAAAACCATCAACTAGCAGCGTATATAACAAAACGTCAGAGTTCCCAGTCATTTCTTCCAATATAACAGTCGCTAGATTAGTGAATATAACTTTGCCAGCGAAGGCAAAGTACGTGTAAGCAAAACAATTTGTCAAAATCAAACCCCAGAAGTATCTCTTCTTTAAAGCATCCATAAGTTTGTTAAAACCATTGTTGAGTTTCGTTTCAGTGGCCAAAATCTGTTTTTTAGTCTCCATTTTGATTAGTAGCCTCAATTCATTTTCACTACTCCGTTTGGTTCCATGTAGTTTTCGGAATGCCTTTTGGCACTCATCGAATCTTCCTCTAGACGCCAACCACTGGGGGGATTCCACGGATATATATGGCAAACATATGTGTAAGATAGCTAGCACCATTCCGAATATGGATAAAGTTTTCCAATGTATAATAACTCCAGCAGCATGTGCTATGCCCATTCCTAACGCAGATGCAACCATTGAAATCATGCTCTGGTAAAATGCTCTTGTGTTGGGAGACGTGTATTCTGCAGCACCAATCATGCTCAATATTGAAAACGCACCTGCAGCTGTACCATTTAATATTCTGGATAACAGTAAAGTGATGAATCCTCTTGAAAAATACGCAAGTATCCACCCTATAACCGTTGGTATAGAAAAGAGAATGAAACTCCATCTTCTGCCGACTCTGTCCCCGAAGAGGCCGAGGATGGTGACTCCAATGACGGAGCAGAATGCCATACTGGTAGCTGGAAAAGAAAAAGGTTATGTGTTAAGAGGATTAAGTCAAGGGTAGAATTAAAAGGATGTGACCAAGAACCTCAAACTCAGCGGGAGATGGAGCAAGCTATGTTTAGAGTATCTCTGCGTTATAGCCCAGTGGAGCGCGTGTGAGCCGTGATAGCCCAGTGAGCTCTGCCTCCGATTCCGGAGTGTGTGGGCTCGAATCCAGACCGGGGCATGCACCTGCAACTTTTCAGATATGTGCTTTTTAAGAACATAAATATCACGTGTCTCAAACGGTGACGGAAAAACATTGTGTGGAAACCTGGTGAATGCCAGAGAATTTTCTTAATTCTGCGGAAGTCTGCCAATCCGCATTGGGCCAGCGTGGTGGACTATTTGCCTAACCCCCTTCATTCTGGGAGGAGACTCGAGCAGTGAACCGAATATGGGTTGACAATGGTGGTGACGATACAATCAGAAATGAGGAGATCCGCAGAACCAAAGTCACTGATTAAACTCTAACTCAGCGAGTCGCGAAGTGGCAATGGGCAGGGTGCAGAGATCGAACAGTTGATGGACGTTTTGGTCCTAAAGTGCTGGAATGGTGACCTCGCACTAGAAAACGCAGTGTTAGTCGACCCGTCACCAGGTGGATTGACGGCATCAAGCGAGTCGCAGACATTCGCTGATTGCAGGCGGCTCAAGATCGTGAATTTTGGAAGTGCCTACAAAAGGCCATGTCCTGCAGTGGACGTCCATCGGTGATGATAATGAAGTTACTTAAAATTTGTGACTAGATCAGCTGGTTGACGGTGAAGCGGTTATATGCCTATACGAGTCATTGTGATAGTTTTTACGTTTTTTATATATTGTTGATAAGTCTAACTTGCACACAACTGAATAGTTGTATGTGTTGGTAGTGCATGCCCGAGATTCGAACGTAGCCCCCCCCCCCCCCCAATTTGTTAAAATTGAATTGCTCCCCACTTAGCTATTATTTTCAACGAATGTGTGGACTTAAGTATTTTCCCGAACATAATGCCAATGGCTGATTGATACCACTTTTTAAATCAGGAGACAAATCAGATCTTGATAATCATAGACCAACTAGCGGACACCCGCGACTTCGACCGCGTGGAATTCAGTTTTTTACAAATCCCTCGGGAACCATGCATTTTTCCGGAATAAAAACTAGCCTATGTGATAATCTTTGCTATAATATATCTCAATACCAAATTTCAGCTAATTCGGTTCAGTAGTCGAGGCGTGAAAGAGTAACAAACATTCATATCATTAAAATCATCAATTTTCGCAAATCTCGGGAAACCATGGATTTTTCGGGATACAAAGTAGCCTATGTGTTAATCCAGAGTAAAAACCATTTTCTTTCCAAATTTTAGTTAAATCGCTTCAGTAATAGCGGCGTTAAAGAGTAACAAACATACAAACATCCAAACAAACCTTCGCGTTTATCTATACTAATATTATAAAGAGGTAAAGTTTGTAAATTTGTAACAATTTTTTGAAATGAGGTAATCTTCGGAACTACTGGTCCGATTTTAAAAATTCTTTCACCAGTAGAATGCTACGTTATCGGGGAGTGCTATAGGCTATATTTTATATTTCTGTCATATATAACTACTGAGTTATCGCGGGTTTTCTCTTACAGGTCAGACCGAAAAACTTACTTATTCGCATGCGCTGTCTCAACCATTGCGTATAACTGAAATAAATGTATGGAGGCTTTTTGAACCTTTAAAAGTTCTACAAAAAAGTCCGCGACACCATAAATCTATCTTTTATATTTTAGCAGATATAGTACCTTTAGTACTTTAATAAATTATTTAAATTTTAAACTAAGGTTTACGTCATTATTTACACAACTAAACTTAAATCCTTATCAAAATAAATGATTTAATAATCACAAGGATATTATAGAGATAAGATTTGCCCTTTACAGTATGTTAATTAGTTATAAAGTTTCGGAGATAATACAAAATTTCTGAAAGTCGCAGAAATGCCGCTATATGACGCCCCGCGGTTTCACATTACGTGGTTCCCGTTCCCGTGTGAATATGAGGACCAAACATAGCCTATGACACTCGCAAGTAATGTAGCTTTCTATTGGTAAAAGAATTTTCCAAATCGGTCCAGTAGATCCAGAGATTACCCCCGACAACCACACAAACTTTACCTCTTTATAGTATTAGCGTAGAAGTCGCTTGGGAAATTATAGTCTTTTGGTCATTGCACCACGCACAAAAGGCTGGACCAATTTTGCTGAGGGTAGGGATACGATAGAGGTAGGGAAGGGGTAGGATAGAGGTAGGTTAGGGGTGATTTAGGGATAGGATAGGGGCAGGGAAGGGGTAGGGTACGGATAAGGTAGGGGTAGTGTAGGGTAGGGGCAAGGTAGAGGTAGGGGAAGGATATGGAATGTATAGGGTAGGGGAGGAGTAGGATAGGGGTAGGATAGGGTAAGGTAGGGTAGGGGTAGGGTACGTTTAGGGTAGGGTTAGGGTAGGGGTAAGGTAGGGATAGGGAGGGGTTAGGGTTAGCGGTAGGGTAGGAGTAAGGTAGGGTAGGGGTAGATTAGGGGTAGGGTAGGATAGGGTATGGATAGGGTACGGGTAGGGTTAGCGGTAGGAGTAAGGTAGGGGTAGGGTAGGGTAGGGTTGGGTAGGTTTACGAGCAGGGTAAGGTAGAGGTAGAGAAGTTTACATAAATTTTTACGCGGACGAAGTCGCGGGCGTCCGCTAGTAATATTATATAATAGAAAGGATAGTAGGATTAGTAGGATAAATGTTCTAAATAGGTCAATATAAATGTTTACATATTATGGATATTTGCCCTTCTGTGAGCGAGATCCCGTCTTCATTTTTCTGCAAGGATCGGATCAGCCCCGACATGTGACCGAAAGCGAATCCACTGGATATTGAAGCTATGCTCATATAACTTACTGCAAGGACCTGCAATTATAGACAATCTATACTAATATTATAAAGCTGAAGAGTTTGTTTGAACGCGCTAATCTCAGGAACTACTGGTCCGATTTGAAAAATTCTTTCAGTGTTAGATAGCCCATTTATCGAGGAAGATTTTAGTTTTAGCAGACTCAGAAGTGATTACAACAATATTTCTTATTGTTGTAAATGATCTGAGTCTGCTAATGTCGAACAAAGGTTATATGAATATTATAACTTGGGTATCTTCAAAACAAGAGTGAATAGGCACTTTCTAGGCAAGCATATCCCATCTTAGACTGTATCTACACTTACCATCAGGTTAGATCATGGTCAAATGCGAGCCTATCTGCATTAAAAAAAAAAAAGGTTATGATTCACAACATTCGTCAGGGCAACTTAATTAACAAACTGTAAACAAAATAAAACCCTACAATGGCAGAGAATGATCTTGAGTGAAGTCACGCACTTGTGAACGTTGTGTATAGGGTTAAAGGATCCCTTGACTGTTAACAAACACTCCCCTTCTCCACTCAAGTCACTCTCCCCGCCTATCCCAAGTAACCCATAAAGAATTACACAACAAGAGATGTGGACGGCTCGAACGCCACGAGCACACTGAAGCCGTCCGTACCGCAAGTCGTTACAACGCGGCGATAACAATAGGCTATATATTATCCCCGTATTCCTACGGGAACGAAAACCACGCGGGTGAAACCGCGTGGCGTCAGCTAGTATAGAATATAGTGCGTGTCGGTACTGTCCCCCTAGCCAATTGGCACGTCGATTCTTTTTCCATGATCGCTAACGCTTCGAAAACTAGAAAATTGTATGGGAATGACAGATCTTGATCACATGACCTGTCGACAGCAAATGTCATTCCCATACATCTTTCTAGTTTTCGAAGCGTTTGCGATCGTAGAAAGAGAATCGTCGTGCTACTTGGCTACAGGAGTAGGTGTGACTGGTGGGAGGCTTCGGCCGTGGCTAGTTACCACTCTACCGACAAAGGCGTACCGCCAAGCGATTTAGTTTTTCGGTACGATGTCGTGTAGAAACCAAAAGGGGTGTGGATATTTATCCTCCTCTTTTTTTCGTCGTCATCAACCCATATTCGGCTCACTGCTGAGCTCGAGTCTCCTCTCAGAATGACAGGGTTTAGACCGATAGTCCACCACGCTGGCCCAATGCGGATTGGCAGACTTCACACACGCAGAGAATGAAGAAAAGAAAAAAAAAGAAGAGGTCATATCCACTGGGCTATAATGACTCTTTTTTTTTTATTCTTTAATAATTCAGTTTGCTAGAGTCCAGCGAATATTTTTTTTATTCTTTAAAAGTTAGCCCTTGACTACAATCTCACCTGATGGTAAGTGATGATGCAATCTAAGATGGAAGCGGGCTAACTTGTTAGGAGGAGCATGTGAAAATCCACACCCCTTTCGGTTTCTACACGACATCGTACCGGAACGCTAAATCGCTTGGCGGTACTACCGGTAACTAGCCAGACCTGGACCAATAAGAATAAGGAAACCTCAATTGGCCCAGCCGGGGATTGAATCCGGGAACCCAGGAGGCCGTCAAAAAAAGGTAGGCACTTTGTTATCTAATTTAGAATACTTGCCTTTGCCATAATTAAACGTTTTTTTTATCTGCATCGGTTATCACTTGTTATACTGAATTATTTTGCATAATTGTATCACGTCGGTAAAAAAGTGTACTACATAAGACTGTTGGGATCCGAATGTTAACAAATAAAACTAAATTGCTTTTCTTTTGACACCATCATAGAATATGCAGACAGTTGTGACATTAGGTATGATTGTTTAAAATTAACTTTGATTAGATATTGGACTACATCGTGAAGTCAGGAAACATCGTGAGGAAAACTGCATACTAGAGAATTTTCTTAGATTTCTGCGTGTGTGAAGTCTGCCATTGGGTCAGCGTGAAAGGAGACTCGTGCTCAACAGTGAGCCGAAAATGGGTTGTCAATGATTTTATTGATATAAGGTATGTACCTAACTTGAGTAATTTCTGCTTAAATGTTCTTACTTGAACCATGGTTATTTTATTCTATCGCTGTTTAAAATTTCAGTCAAAGCAGTTAAGTGGTTGTGGCGTGGAATTAACAAAATACACACATTTCGTAATAAGATAACCTACTAACGCAAATTATAAAGTAGAAATGAGTTATTTGATTTGGGTAGGTAGGTTATGAAAGATTTTGTTGTACCTAAAACATCGAATATAAAAACGATCTGGATCAGTAGCAGGGGCGTAGCAATCGCCGTATCAGCCGTATCAATGATATGGGCCCCCCGGACTATAGGGGCCCCTTACATTTGAAAACAAAAATTGATAAATGTAATCCAGAATCACACTGGTGCTTTCTGGAAAAAAACTGCCTTTGGTGTTTGAAAATGACAAAAGTAAAAAAGCAAATCTCTTTTTTTTCCATGTGGAAACATCATACATAGGTTAAAAAGTCACTGTCATATTTAATTTAAGCAAGCATTTTGTTTATATTGTAAAAAAACTAATTTAATTTTTAAGTATACGGCGAATTGTATAATGCATCTACTTCAACATTTATTGTATACCAGCTAATGTACCTAACTATACAATTGCAAATAAATAAATTGAATTGATTTTTTTTTTTATGAGAAATTTACTTTTTATTTGGGGCCCTATAAGTAATTTTTCAGGGCCCAAATCAAGGCACGCTTTTTTTGTTTTTTTTTTAAATGAATTTTATTCGTTTTATAAACATTACTTTACATAGTAGGGCTGAGACCTTCTTTTAAGTGAAAACCTGTGTCAGAAGGTCTCGCTCTCGCTAGTAATTAATATATTATTATAAGTTATAAGGAAAAAAACATATCAAAAAACATGAAGTGATAATAGGGTACATAAGTGTGTGTGAGTGCGTGCGTGCGTGTAGTTGTGTGTGAGAGTGTGTTTATGTGTGTGTTTGCGTGTGTGTGTGTGAATGTGTGGCATTCCTTACCCTTGTTTTATTTTAATTTATTTAACAATGTACGCCATTGATCAGTAGGTAGGTACTGGCACCACAGTTAGAAGAGAGGTTCTTCATTATTATTCTTTGATTATTTTATCTACATAAAAATATATTTAACACCTACTTGTATATTTTGTGCGCCCATAGTTATCAGAAAAATTTGAATTTTTTCGTCATGTTTTGAATTGCATGACTTATCATTCGTACGAGAGTTTTTTTAACGGACGGTTAAAAAATCGTTCAAATATAGTATGAAGTTGGAATAGTATTTATTAATGAAGATAATACTTAAATTAGCTAAACTTATTATAAAAATAAAATATAAGGAAATATAACTACAACTACAAAATTAAAATAAATTAAAATTAAAACTAATACCTAGAAATAATTATCGAAATTTGCCGCCCTTGGTAGGGTGCCCATCACGCAGGCAGCATTCCCGCGCTGAATTGCGATAGAAATTCTTTGCGCGAGAAAGCTGCCCGCCCGAGGGTCGCCTGTTGCCTCTCTGAGGCGTTTGCTGATCTAATGAAGTTAAATTAAGGTCTATTTCCAACAACCAAAATTGAAATTACAATACTGCTGCAAAAAAATCATCGTGTTTTAAAAACGCTTTTTTTTATTCTTTACAAGTTAGCCCTTGACTACAATCTCACCTGATGGTAAGTCATGATGCAGTCTAAGATGGAAGCGGGCTAACTTGTTAGGAGGTGGATGAAAATCCACACCCCTTTCGGTTTCTACACGGCATCCCACCGGAACGCTAAATCGCTTGGCGGTACGTCTTTGCCGGTAGGATGGTAACTAGCCACGGCCGAAAAGCCTCCCACCAGCCAAAACATATAATATATTTGTTGTATTTA
The DNA here is from genome assembly GCF_947172395.1 of Bicyclus anynana. Taxonomy (NCBI): domain Eukaryota; kingdom Metazoa; phylum Arthropoda; class Insecta; order Lepidoptera; family Nymphalidae; genus Bicyclus; species Bicyclus anynana. The sequence goes on from NC_069109.1 coordinate 898,739, forward strand.
ATCGCTTTTTGAACACCGACATAGCTCAACGAGTTGCGAAGCTAAAGCGGCAATGGGTGGCACATAGTTTGAAGAGCCGATGGACGTTGGGGTCCCAAAGTACTGGAATGGCGACCCCGCACTACAGAACGCAGTGAAGTCGACCCTCACCAGGTGGACTGACGACATCAAGCGAGTCGCAGACATTCGCTGGATGCAGGCGGCTCAGTATCGTGATGTTTGGAAGTGCCTACAAAAGGCCTATGTTCTGTAGTGGACGAACATTGGCTGATATAATGATGATGATGATGATGATGATGATAATGATGATGATGATGATGATGATTAATGATGATGAACGCTTTTTTAACGTCCGTTAAAAACACTCTTGTGCGAATGAGGGCTAAGTAGACATATTAAATCACTAGTGAACGCCTAGACTTCGTCCTCCTGAAATTCAGTTTTTCACAAATCCCAACAAAGATTTTCCGGGACAAAAAGTAGCTTATGTGATAATCCAGAGAACAACCTATCCCTTTTCCTTTCGACAATGTGTTATTTTAACTTTCGTCATATTTTAATCAATTTAGTGGCATAGTAAGAAGTCACCCAAATTAGTGTTAATAATAATTAGTTTTAGTCTTATCATGTAACAATTACTTTTAATTTCGTGTTTTTTTTTAAATTTGGCTTTTAGTGTTTTTTTATTATCATTTTAATCTCTCATTTTTTTATTAGTTCTTTTTTTTTAATTTTTAACAATGCCAATATAAATATAAAATACAAAACACTATTAAATTTTTTTAAAAAATAAAAACAATTTTTTATTATTATACAACTAGCGAATCAGGTCTAGGTCAAGCTTCGCTTTGACGTGTTTTGTATATTTTGTATGTATAACATTGTTAAAAATTAAAAAAAAGGAGAAATAAATATTAGGGGAATAATATTTAAATAACAGACTTCCGTTTTTGTACTGCGTAAGTTTGGAACCCTGAAAAAATTATGAAATAAAACACAAATCATATTAAAGATTTATTTTGTTCATTCACAACATTCTCCACATCAAAATCCTTCGTTTTAAAATACATCTCGATCTCTTGCAGAGTCTTTCCTTTCGTTTCCGGCAACCTTAACCAGAAGTAACCCAAGCAAACGAACACAACCATTGCATTTATGAAAAATAGACCATGGTAGCCCACTGCAGCAACCAGTATTGGCGTCACCATCATACTGGTACAAACTGTCCCTACTAATATAGGTGTAGTCAGCAAAAAACAGCACATTTTGATTTCTAGTGGAAACAATTCACCCAACAATATGTCTATAACTGGATACGGCCCTGCGTTAGCTATAACAAAATAAAACGCAAGCAAAATAACATTGATCCACTGAAAATACTCCTCGTCGTTCTTAAAATACAAACAAATACTCAAAATCAACAATAATACATTAGCAGTGACACCAGACGTGAATAACAGAACACGGACAGACATTTTCTTAATCAAAACACCTGATATACATGTCCCTAATAAAACAAAACCATCAACTAGCAAAGTGTATAACAAAACGTCGGAATTCCCAGTCATTTCTTCCAATATAACAGTCGCTAGATTAGTGAATATAACTTTGCCAGCGAAGGCAAAGTACGTGTAAGCAAAACAATTTGTCAAAATCAAACCCCAGAAGTATCTCTTCTTTAAAGCATCCATAACTTTGTCAAAACCATTGTTGACTTTTGATTCAGTGGCCAAAATCTGTTTTTTAGTCTCCATTTTGATTAATAGCCTCAATTCATTTTCACTACTCCGTTTGGTTCCATGTAGTTTTCGGAATGCCGTTTCGCACTCCTCGAATCTTCCTCTAGAGGCCAACCACTGGGGGGATTCCACAGATATATATGGAAGACTTATATGTAAGATAGCTAGCACCATTCCAAATATGGCTGAAGTTTTCCAATGTATAATAACTCCAGCAGCATGTGCTATACCAATTCCTAGCGCAGATGCAACCATTGAAATCATACTCTGATAGAATGCTCTGGTGTTGGGAGACGTATACTCAGCAGCACCAATCATGCTCAATATTGTTAACGCACCGCCAGCTGTACCATTTAATATTCTGGACAATAGTAAAGTGATGAATCCTTTTGAGAAATACGCAAGTATCCACCCTATAAGCGTTGGTATGGAGAAGAGAATGAAACTCCATCTTCTGCCGATTCTGTCCCCGAAGAGGCCGAGGATACAGACTCCAACAACGGAGCAGAATGACATACAGGTAGCTGGAAAAGAAATAGGTTAGAATTAAAAGGATGTAACCGAGGACCGAGGGCATTGATTCCCAAGGTGCTGGAATGGCGACCCCGCACTAGAAACCTCAGTGTTGGTCGACCAGGTGGACTGACGACATCAACAGACGCAGACATTCGCTGGATGCAGGCGGCTCAGTATCGTGATGTTTGGAAGTACCTACAAAAGGCCTATGTTTTGCAGTGAACTCCATCGGCTGATATGATGATGATAATATGGGCTAATATAAATGTTTCTAAAATACAGTTGTCTCGGCGCCCAATATGAATTCGTCCCGTTTGGCGTCGAGGCACTAGGTCCGTGGGGCAGGAGCGCTCAGACTCTCCACAAGGAGATCAGCAAACGCCTCAGAGAGGTAACAGGCGACCCTCGGGCGGGCAGCTTTCTCGCGCAAAGAATTTCAATCGCAATTCAACGCGGGAGTGCTGCCTGCGTGATGGGCACCCTACCAAGGGCGGCAAATTTTGATAAATATTTTATTAGGTATTAGTTTTAATTTTAATTTATTTTAATTTTGTAGTTGTAGTTGTATTGATATTTCCTTATATTTTATTTTTATAATAAGTTTAGCCTATTTCAGTATTATCTTCATTAATAAAATTTGAATTTTAAATATTTGTAAAAAAAAAATGTTTACCTATTATGGACAATTGTCCTTCTGTGAGCGAAATCCCGTCTTCATTTTTCTGCAAGGATCGGATCAGTCCCGACAAATGGCCAAAAGTAAATCCACAGGATACTGACGCTATGGTCATATAACTTACTGCTAGGACCTGCAATAGACAATATCGAATAGAGTTTAGTAGAGTTGTCGGCAACTGTTATCCTTCTCATCAAAAGAATCGAATATGTCCCCATGTAGTTAGGGGATTTAGCCATGTTGACTTTCTACGATATAAAAAGCTCACGAACACTTAAAAATTTATGCAAATTAACGTTTGAAAGCGATATGTCACGTGTTTCACGCTAAAGAAAAAGTCGTAGCTTTATTTACAACGATATCTATTCGTTCAACAACATTCCTAGTACAATTACAAATAGAGATCGCTAAGTGTCAGTAAGTAAGGAATGAATGAATTAATGAATGATATTTTATTCATGAAAATGTAGGTTTAACATGATGGTACATTTACAGAATTGAGCCTTCATACATTTTACCATAACTGGTGTATGAATTATCTTAAATAATTAAATACATTTGAACGAAAAAATAAAACTAAATTAATACAATGTCACAATTACTAAAAACTAAATTAATACAATGTCACAATTACTAAAAACTAAATTAATACAATGTCACAATTACAAAACAATAAGTTACAAAATGTCCATAAAATAATCTTGAATGTCATAATAACTTTTTTTTAATAATAAATTATAAATTTTACTTTTAAATACTGACCAGGGCTTCTCTTTTAGACTGTTAGGAAGTTTATTATATATTTTTATTGCCATACAAAAAGAACAAGAGAGAAAAACGCAATCCAAAAACTTTTTGAGTTTCTGAGCTATCCCAAGGGAGGGGGCGGTCGATGTACATAAGTTGAGCTTGTTGGGTTACTCCCTTCCGATGGTAAAAAATCTCAAGTCATGTAATTCTTTTACAAATCTTATACGACTTTTTCCAGATTTTTTGTACTACTATACAATTTTAAGTTATCGTGAGCGTTTTCGATCGTAGAAAGTCAACATGGCCAGCGAATCCCTGCGACTCGCTTGATGTCGTCAGTCCACCTGTCCCTTAATTTTAATAATTATGATATTCATCATCATCATCTTTAACAGCCCATATTTGGTTCACTGTTGAGCTCGAGTCTCCACTCAGAATGAGAGGGCTTAGCCCACCACGCTGGCCCAATGTAGATTGGCAGACTTCACACACGCAGAGAATTAAGAAAATTCTCAGGTAGGTTTCCTCACGATGTTTTCCTTCACCGTTTGAGACACGTGATATCTTTAAATGCACATAACTGAAATATTGGTGGTGCATGCCCCGGACCGTATTCAAAGCTACGCCCTCCGAATCGAAGGCAGAGGTCACATCCACTGGGTTATCACGTCTCTCAGACAGAGAGACGTGTTGATTATTCATCATCATCATCATCACATCAGCCGATGGAGTCCACTGCAGGACATAGGCCTATTGTAGACACTTCCAAACATCACGATACTGAGCCGCCTGCATCCTGCGAATGTCTTGCGCTTGATGTCGTCAGTCCACCTGGTGCGGGGTCGCCATTCCAGCATCTTGGGCCCCCATCGACCATCGGCTCTTCGAACTATGTGCCCCGCCCATTGCCACTTCAGCTTCGCAACTCGTTGAGCTATGTCGGTGACTTTGGTTCTTCTGCGGATCTCCTCATTTCTGATTCGATCATTCAGAGAATTAATTATTAGGGCGATTTAAATAAAAGCATTCAAACCAACCTTATGGTATAAAAACGCCATTTTCACAGAAGCAGAAAAGTTATTAGAAACACACCGCTTTGCTACGAAAAGATTACACTAACTAAATCACTGAAGGTTAAAATAGTCGTCGCCTGATCACTCATCTATATCTATAGGGAAATAATTTAACTGACTGTCTGTATTTTTATTTACAACCACATAAAATAGCGGTTTCCAAGCTGTCGCCAGCAACCATCCATGATGACAATTAAAATTCGGGTGATGATCATGCCGCGTTGCAAGAACCCGCTCATGACTAAGGGCCCTGTATGGGTTCGAAAATTGATTTTGAAACATGGCTAAAAAAAATTTTAGCCATGTTTCAAAATCAATTATTGATTAGGTACATTTTTTATTATCGTTTTAAAAAAGAAAAAAAATCATTCGTATGGGTGTACTTTTCGATAACAAGATTCAAGCAATACGAATAACAACCCTCCACGCGAAAGGGGTGTAGATATTTAGATAACAAATTAGCCCGCTTCCATCTTAGACTGCATCATCACTTACCATCAGGTGAGATTGTAGTCAAGGGCTAACTTGTAAAGAATTAAAAAAAACACACTTCTCAGACGACGTCACGTACAAAACCTAGTCTTGTAACCTAATATCTATGTGACTCGTATAATAAAACATGATACTATTAGTTAAGTTGGTTTTTACGACTATTAGATGAACAGTGCTCATTAACATAAAGGTTGTAGGTTCAAATCCAGTTTATAGACTCAACATCGAGTGGTCTAAGTTCTTAAGCAGGCTGGAACAGATTTTTTTTTATTCTTTACAAGTTAGCCCTTGACTACAGTCTACAATCTCAGCTGATGGTAAGTGATGATGCAATCTAAGATGGAAGCGGGCTAACTTGTTAGGAGGTGGCTGAAAATCCACACCCTTTTCGTATTAGATTGCATCATCACTTACCATCAGGTGAGATTGCAATCAAGGGCTAACTTGTAAAAACATTTAAAAAAAAACCAACCGACTTCCAACACAAAAATTAACCTAAACTAAAAAGCAAAAAATAACATCGTACCTGTGCTACCTTCTGATCAGTTTGAAGGCGGTTTGTGAACCGTCGTGGAGTTTCCTTAACTGTCCTTCGTCTTCATCACCAGACCCCTGATACAGTCATAACCCATCTAGGTGGAAAGTTCTCATCATTACAAATCAAACAAGCCCAAACAAAAGGTAACTGCTGTAAATCGTCGACGAGTTCCATCGTCTGTGTTTCGGCTCCCTCATCAGACCAACTCTAGACCTTCATAAATTTGTAGTGCTTTAAAATACCCCAGTTCCCCTCGATTTTTCCAGGATTTCAACATCAAATCCAGATATAAAAAAATGGGACTACCCTGGAAGTATACCCTTCCAAAAATTCAGAAACAAAAAATACAGCCGAACGTTGAACCTCCTCTTTTTTGGAAGTCGGTTAATAAAAAAGTAAGAAGCACATGCCGGGTCAGTTAATTATAGCATACACTACAGTTATCTAGGCTCAGTAGTCTTACCTGTGCGTGGAAGAGTCAGTTAGCAATTATTCAGTTTGAAAGTATAATTATGAGTAAATAATATACATGGTTGCTAGATAACATATAATTGACAGGTGACATGGGTAATGTACTAGCGACTTACGAAGGTTGCTTTTCCTACCATAGGTATACTAAAAAAAAAATTACTGCTTTTCCTACCATAGGTATACTAAAAAAAAAAATTACTGCTTTTCCTACCATAGGTATACTAAAAAAAATGGCTGCTTTTCCTACCATAGGTATACTAAAAAAAATGGCTGCTTTTCCTACCATTGGTATACTAAAAAAAATGGCTGCTTTTCCTACCATAGGTATACTAAAAAAAATGGCTGCTTTTCCTACCATAGGTATACTAAAAAAAATGGCTGCTTTTCCTACCATAGGTATACTAAAAAAAATGGCTGCTTTTCCTACCATAGGTATACTAAAAAAAATGGCTGCTTTTCCTACCATAGGTATACTAAAAAAAATGGCTGCTTTTCCTACCATAGGTATACTAAAAAAAATGGCTGCTTTTCCTACCATAGGTATACTAAAAAAAATGGCTGCTTTTCCTACCATAGGTATACTAAAAAAAATGGCTGCTTTTCCTACCATAGGTATACTAAAAAAAATGGCTGCTTTTCCTACCATAGGTATACTAAAAAAAATGGCTGCTTTTCCTACCATAGGTATACTAAAAAAAATGGCTGCTTTTCCTACCATAGGTATACTAAAAAAAATGGCTGCTTTTCCTACCATAGGTATACTAAAAAAAATGGCTGCTTTTCCTACCATAGGTATACTAAAAAAAATGGCTGCTTTTCCTACCATAGGTATACTAAAAAAAATGGCTGCTTTTCCTACCATAGGTATACTAAAAAAAATGGCTGCTTTTCCTACCATAGGTATACTAAAAACACGAATGGAGTTTACTCTTTCAGATCGACTGTCTAAATAGTGTATGTTGTCCCGCAGCGCACACTATGTAGGCCTCAATACACCTGAAAAGTGAAAGGTGCGCAACCGAGGAGCAGCAGGCCGTGGCGTGCGAACTGTTGACGGGAGGTCACGGTGAAAGGTGCGCAGAATAGGTTGCGCACTAAAACGTTTCGCTGTCATTGGTTCATCAAATTTTACTGCCCATATTTTTTTAATTTTACGCTTAGCAGTTGTGAAACATCGACATTATTTTGTAAAAGTTTAACAACACTGTCTACTACGGAGTATACTCCATAGGTATCCGAGCTCAGTATAGCGAGAGAGATGGCTTAACGGATCGAGTGAGAGAGAATCGCACAGTCGATTGCGCTTGGCGACGCGTCGCCACACCGTACTCAACTGCATATAGACTGTATATATATATACCAACATATAACGTCGCCACGGCATGCGTCGCTACGCCAGAAATCGATTTTACGTGCGCCTATAGATGTTTCACATCAAAAATCGATTCTTATGGAGTAAACTCCAATAAACTCCAAAAGTTTCTGGTGCGCCATACTTAAAATATGTAACAAACTAGACGCAATTACGCATAAAGCCAGCATTATGTTGTATAGCATGTTTGACGGCCTCCGTGGCGCAGTGGTATGCGCAGTGGACTTACAAGACGAAGGTCCCGGGTTCATACCCTGGTTGGGCTGATTGAGGTTTTCTTAATTGGTGCAGGTCTGGCATCCATGGTCTGGAAATCATGGATTTTTTCGGCATAAAAATTAACCAATGTGTTAATCCAGAGTAAAATCTATTTCCATTCCAAATTTCAGCTAAATCGCTTCAGTAGTAGCGGCGTTAAAGAGTAACAAACATCCAAACATACATCTAAAAATCCATACGAACTTTCGCGTTTATAATATTAACTAGGATTTTTTTGAGATTTCTTTACAATCTGTTACGGCATTTAATCTACACTAAAATTGACCATCATATGAATTGCTATAAAATCGTAACAGGGGTTTTCATAGTGATTATTTTTGAACAATTTTCAAATTCATCATCAATCATCGTCATAATATAAATATAAAATTGAAGTACCTGTCCGTGATTACAAGAACTTGATTTCATCAATTGCCTACCTACCTCCCAATTACTATAATTATTTACACGAAATTATAATCAAGTTTCCTTTTGTCTGTTTGTTTTTCTGTGTTGTGGCTGGTGGCTTTTCAAATCGACGCATATTTAATTTTTAATCTAAACTAATGTCTATTATTAGTCGCACCGTAGTAGTTAGTAATAAAACACTCACAAATAACATGCCTTTCTAGAGGTAACAGAATTTTAAAAATCGGTTCAGTATATCCAGAGATTATCTCCTAAAATACCACCAACTTTACCTTTTTATATTATTAGTGTAGTTATAGAATTATAAAATCGAGAGGCCAAATACATTAGAGTGATAAAAAACATTTATAAAAACAACACCAGTAGAGTAAGGCTAGAGTCAACAGGAACCCCTATTCCAATTAAGAGAGGAACCAGACAAGGGGACCCGCTGTCACCAACGATTTTCATTGCAGTACTAGAGACCGTTATAAACAAGTTAAACTGGAATACGATGGGCTTAAATATAAACGGAAATTATATAAACCATTTGAGATTCGCTGACGATCTAGTCTTGCTCTCTGAAAACAGCCTAGAGCTAGAGCATATGATATACACGCTGCAACAATCGAGCCGACAGTCTGGCCTAGAAATCAACTTCAAAAAAACAAAATTGATGACAAATGCATTAAAAACTGAAATTAAAGTTGAAAATACTTCAATAGAGTTTGTCGATTCGTACATTTATCTGGGCAAGCAACTCTCTTTTGATAATAAAAGTAACGAGCAAGAAATTGAAAGAAGGATAAAAGGGACATGGAAGAAATATTGGAGCCTTAAAGAAATTTTCAAAAGTCAAATGCCAACAAAAATTAAGAGAAATGTCATGAACACCTGTCTCTTACCGTCTCTCACATACGCCTGTCAAACATGGAAATTCACGCGAAATGTCAAGAACAAAATAAATTCATGCCAACGGAGCATGGAAAGAAGTATGATGAAAATCCGAAAAATTCAAAAAATTCGCAACTCTATAAGAGAAAAAACAGGAGTAATAGACGCACTAAACTATTCTATGAGATTAAAATGGAGATGGGCGGGCCATGTAGCAAGAATGAATGACGATAGATGGACTTCTCGGCTAACGGCATGGATAGGGCCTGTAGGTGCTAGAAAAAGAGGAAGACCTAGAAGTAGATGGGCAGACGACATTAAAAGGACGGCTGGAAAACAGTGGAGGAAAAAAGCCACAGATAGAGAGTACTGGTCATCTCTGGAGGAGGCCTTCACCCTCAAATAGAGGGGTTCGCACTAAATTTTTTTAAACTTGATAAATAAGTATTAAAGTAGTTACTTTACTCAACCTCAAGTTTGAGTTTGTACTTACAAAAATTTAAAAATTGTAATTAATTTTTTTATAAATTTTATTAACACTAATATGTATATGTGCTTACTTATGTGCGAAATAAAAGGCTTTTTTATTTTTATTTTTTATTTATTTTTATAGAATTATATCAAATACTTAAATACAGTATTTGATATACATCAGTGAACAGCTGTGATAGCCCAGCATACAAAAGAATTTTCATAATTCTCTGCGTGTGTGAAGTCTGCACATTCCGCATTGGGTAGTGGTAAACTATTGGCCTAACCCCTCTCATTCTGAGAGGTGACTCGAGCTCAGCAGTGAGCCGAATATGGGTTGATAATGATGAACGATGATCTAAGCCAGAAGATTCGTTGTTACCCCTTCATTAGACCTAACATACTCGACAGGGAGACCTGGCCCTGTATAGAGCTTTTATTTTTATTCTTTTCAAGTTAGCCCTTGACTACAATCTCACCTGATGGTAAGTGATGCAATCTAAGATGGAAGCGAGCTAACTTGTTAGGAGTAGGAGAATCCACACCCCTTTCTGTTTGTACAAGACATCGTACCGGAATACTAAATCGCTTGGCGGCACGTCTTTGCTGGTAGGATGGTAACTAGATACGGCCGCAGCCTCCTACCAGCTAGACCTGGACTATTCAAGAAAACCTCAATCGGCCCAACCGGGAATTGAACCCAGGATCTCTGTCTTGTAAATCCACAGCGCATACCACCGCGCCACGGAGGCTGTCATAATTTTGACTGTTCAATAATGATGAGTCATCATCAGACAATAGAGACAATGACAGTTTTTAAATTGTATATAAGTTAGGAGTATGCTAATAGTAAAGCAATTTTGTAAAAGTAACAGGATATCTGCGATCATTACTTTCGGAGCTACAGGGATTTAAAGGGTCAGATTTGCGGCGCTGCCGCGGATCCCTGAAATACGCCCCATACAAAATGGTACGATTTAATGACGTCGTAGGTACATAATGATCGTTAGATTTGTACAGGCTTCAAACAAAATTACTAATATCTTTGTTATTTGTGCGTTTATGGTTATAGTTCATTTATTGAAAAATGTCACACATAGTGTTTGGAAGCTAAAACTGTATGAATTTTCATCTAATTACGATAAAAGGTTTTTAATAGATTTTGAAATCTTATAATCTTATTTATTTTGCAAATATCCAGTCAATCTTTGCTTTTAATGTTAAATTCTAAAATGTTAATTTCTAAAAATGTCCTCTGGATTCCGTTCTGTGTAACCACCAAACTAAAGAATCAAATAAAACCCAAATCATACTAAAGGTTTATTTTGTTCCTTCACAATATTTGCCACATCAAAATCTTTCGTTTTAAAATACATCTCGATCTCTTGCAGAGTCTTCCCTTTCGTTTCCGGCAACCTTAACCAGAAGTAACCCAAGCAAACGAACACAACCATTGCATTGATGAAAAATAGACCATGGTAACCCACTGCTGCAACCAGCATAGGCATTAGCATGATACTGGCACAAAGTGTCCCTCCCATTGTAGGTGTAGACAGTAAAAAACAATACAACTTGATTTCTAGAGGAAACAGTTCCCCTAACAATATATCCATCACTGGATAAGGTCCAGCGTTAGCAATAATGAAATAAAACGCAAGCAAAACAACAATGATCCACTGAAAATACTCCTCGTCGTTCTTAAAATACAAACAAATACTCAAAATCAATAATAACACATTAGCAGTGACACCAGATGTGAATAACAGAACACGGACAGACATTTTCTTAATCAAAACACAAGAAAGACATGTCCCTAATAAAACAAAACCATCCACTAGCAATGTGTATAACAAAATATCAGAAGTACCAGTCATTTCTTCCAACATAACAGTCGCTAGATTAGTGAATATAACTTTGCCAGCGAAGGCAAAGTACAAGTAAGCAAAACAGCTGGTCATCATCAAACCCCAGAAGTATCTCTTCTTTAAAGCATCCAAAAGCTTCTTAAACCCGTTATTCATTTTCGATTCGCTTGCCACAATCTGTTTTTTAGTCTCCATTTTGATTAATAGCCTCAATTCATTTTCACTACTCCGTTTGGTTCCATGTAGTTTTCGGAATGCCGTTTGGCACTCATCGAATCTTCCTCTAGAGGCCAACCACTGGGGGGATTCCACAGATATATATGGAAGACTTATATGTAAGATAGCTAGCACCATTCCAAATATGGCTGAAGTTTTCCAATGTATAATAACTCCAGCAGCATGAGCTATACCAATTCCTAACGCAGATGCAACCATTGAAATCATGCTCTGGTAAAATGCTCTTGTGTTGGGAGATGTGTATTCTGCAGCACCAATCATGCTCAATATTGTTAAAGCACCGCCTGCTGTACCATTTAATATTCTGGACAATAGTAAAGTGATGAATCCTTTTGAGAAATACGCAAGTATCCACCCTATAAGCGTTGGTATGGAGAAGAGAATGAAACTCCATCTTCTGCCGATTCTGTCCCCGAAGAGGCCGAGGATGCAGACTCCAATAACAGAGCAGAATGACATACAGGTAGCTGGAAAAGAAATAGATTGGAATTAAAAGGATGTAACCGAGAACCTAAAGCCACTTAGCGGGAGATGGAGCAAGCTATGCTTAGAGTATCTCTGCGTTATGCAATCAAAAATTAGGACATCTGCAGAAGAACCAAAGTCTCTGACTAAGCTCATTGAGTCGTGCAACTGAAGTGGCAATGGGCAGGGCACAGAGTACAAGAAAAACCTATGGCCGTTGGGTTTCCGAGGTCCAGGAATAGCCATTACGCACCGGAAAGCGCAGTTTTCATGGTAAATGGACCGAGGTCGTCAAGCGGATTGCAGGGACTTATAACAGGCCCATGTTCTGCAGTGGACATCTAGCTGATAATTATGATTATGATATTATGGGGAAAGCATATCTAACACGTATACACGTTACTAAAAATTAGTGAATATATGAGCTGGTTGACGGCGAAACGATATGGTTACCATGCCTTTCTGAGTCAATAATTGTGGTGCTTTTTTATAGTAGTTGACAAGTCCAACCTTAAAATGTGTTCTCAAAGTTTCTTATATATACTAGTTGCTGTCACTCTTTCTCTTCTCTTGTGTCCTTTCACTTGCAACTTCCATCCCTCCGAATTACATGTCCATACTGATCTAACTTCTTACTCCTCATCTTTTCTGTCACTGGCGTCTCTTTCAGACTTCCTCTTGTATTCTCACTAGCTGACGCCGCGCGGTTTCACCCGCGTGTTTCCCGTTTTCCTAGGAATACGGGAACAATATATAGCCTATAACCTTTCTCGATAAATGGGCTATCTAACACTGAAATTTTTTTTAAAATCGGACCACTAGTTCCTGTTTAGTAGTTCCAGAAAGCTTTATAATGTTCTTGTCACACCATGTATCCATCTCAACATACGCAATTCGTTCGCATGCATTCGTCTACCATCGTCCTTTATACCGTCCATACGATCCGTACAGCACGAGAGGTTACAACCATTTTGTATATATATGTATTAATCATTGAGGAGATCCGCAGAAGAACCAAAGTCACTGACATAGCTCAACGAGTCGCGAAGCTGAAGTGGCAATGGGCACATAGTTCGAAGAGCCAATGGGCGTTCCCAAGGTGCTGGAATGGCGACCCCGCACTAGAAACCTCAGTGTTGGTCGACCTGTTGGACTGACGACATCAAGCAAGTCGCAGACATTCGCAGGATGCAGGCGGCTCAGTATCGTGATGTTTGGAAGTGCCTACAAAAGGCCCATGTCCTGCAGTGAAATCCATCGGCCGATATGATGATGATAATATGGGCTATAATATAAATGTTTACCTATTATGGACAATTGTCCTTCAGTGAGCGAAATCCCGTCTTCATTTTTCTGCAAGGATCGGATCAGACCCGACAAATGGCCAAAAGTAAATCCACAGGATACTGACGCAATGGTCATATAACTTACTGCTAGAACCTGCAATAGACAATATAGAATAGAGTTTAGTAGAGTTGTAGGCAACTGTTATCCTTCTCATCAAAAGAATCGAAAATGTCCCCATGTAGTTAGGGGATTTAGCCATGTTGACTTTCTACGATAGAAAAAGCTCACGAACATTTAAAAATGTATGCGAATTAACGTTTGAAAGCGATATGTCACGTGTTTCACGCTAAAGAAAGTCGTAGCTTTATTTACAAAGATATCTATTCGTTCAACAAAATTCCTAGTACAATTACAAATAGAGATCGATAAGTGTCAGTAAGTAAGGAGAAAAACGCAATCCAAAAACTTTTTGAGTTTCTGGGCTATCCCAGGGGAGGGGACGGTCGATGTACCTACATATGTTGAGCTTGTTGGGTTGCTCCCTACCGATGGTAAAAAATCTCGAGTCGTGTAGTTCTTTTACAAATCTTATACGATTTTATCTTATTAGATATTTTGTACTACTATACAATTTTAAGTTATCGTAAGCGTTTTCGATCGTAGAAAGTGAAAATGGCTAGGCCGGCTGAGCCGCCAGCGAATCTCTGCGACTCGCTTGATGTCGTCAGTCCACCTGTCCCTTAATTTTAATAATTATGATATTCATCATCATCATCTTTAACAGCCCATATTTGGCTCACTGTTGAGCTCGAGTCTCCACTCAAAATGAGAGGGCTTAGTCCACCACGCTGGCCCAATGCGGATTGGCAGACTTCACACACGCAGAGAATTAAGAAAATTCTTAGGTAGGTTTCCTCACGATGTTTTTCCTTCACCGTTCGAGACACGTGATATCTTTAAATGCACATAACTGAAGAATTGGTGGTGATAACCCGGACCGAATTCAAAGCTACGCCCTCCGAATCGAAGGCAGAGGTCACATCCACTGGGTTATCACGTCTCTCAGACAGAGAGACGTTGATTATTCATCATCATCATCACATCAGCTGGTGGACGTCCACTGCAGGACATAAACCTTTTATAGGCACTTCCAAACATCACGATACTGAGCCGCCTGCATCCAGCGAATGTTTGCGACTTGATGTCGTCAATCCACCTGGTGCGGGGTCGCCATTCCAGCACCTTGGGACCCCAACGGCCATCGGATCTTCGAACTATGTGCCCCGCCCATTGTCACTTCAGCTTCGCAACTCGTTGAGCTATGTCGGTGACTTTGGTTCTTCTGCGGATCTCCTCATTTCTGATTCGATCACGCAGAGAGTTAATTATTAGGGCGATTTAAATAAAAGCATTCAAACCAACCTTATGGTATAAAAACGCCATTTTCACAAAAGCAGAAGAGTTATTAGAAACACACCGCTTTGCTCCGAAAAGATTACACTAACTAAACCACTGAAGGTTAAAATAGATGTCGACTGATCACTCATCTATATCTATAGGGAAATAATTTAACTGACTGTCTGTATTTTTATTTACAACCACATAAAAAATTTTAATAAAAAAAATTCAACCGACTTCCAACTCAAAAATTAACCTAAACTAAAAAGCAAGAAATAACTTCTTACCTATATGCTACCTTCTGATCACTTTGAAGGCGGTGCCAATCCAGTGTCATGTTTTAATTAAAGTCGTTTCTGAAGGAAGCAGAGAAACGTTGTAATTTAAACGGCTTGAATTAAAACATCACTGGCTTGGCACCGCCTTCAAATTGATCAGAAGGTAGCATATAGGTAAGAAGTTATTTCTTGCTTTTTAGTTTAGGTTAATTTTTGAGTTGGAAGTCGGTTGAATTTTTTTTATTAAAATTTTTATTTTTTTATTTTTAGTGTTAGCATACCCACTGCGTGTGTACAGTCACAACCTATCTAAGTGGAAAGTTCTTATCAATACCAAATTATCAAGTCCAAACACAAGGTAGCTACTGTGAGCCGTCGAGGAATTCTCTTTACTGTGCTTCGTCTTCATCACCAGACCCTTAATACAGTCGCAATCCATCTAGGTGGAAAGTTCTCATCAATACAAATTTATCAAGTCCAAACACAAGGTAGCTACTGTGAACCGTCGAGGAGTTCTCTTCACTGTCTCTCGTCTTCATCACCAGACCCGTAAAACAGTCACAACCCATATAGGTGGAAAGTACTCATCAATACAAATTAATCAAGCCCAAACAAAAGGTGACTGCTGTAAATCCTTGACGAGTTCCATCGTCTGTGTTTCGGCTCCATCATCAGACCAACTCCAAACCTTCATAAAGTTGTAGTGGTTTAAAATACCTTATGAAAACACTAACAAACGTACTAACCGTCTCTACAACTTTCCAAAGTTCCCCTCAATTTCTCCAGGATGCCATCATCAGATCCTGACATGAAAAAAATGGGACCACCCTGGAAGTAAACCCTACAAAACAAAAAAAGAATTTTCAAAATCGGTCTATAATTGACGGAATTATCGCTGGACATACATAAAAAAAAAAAAAAAAAAAAAAAAAAAAAACATACATACAGCCGAACGTAGAACCTCCTCCTTTTTGGAAGTCGGTTAAAAATAGCGGTTTCCAAGCTGTCGCCAGCAACCATCCATGATGACAATTAAAATTCGGGTGATGATCATGCCGCGTTGCAAGAACCCGCTCATGACTAAGGGCCCTGTATGGGTTCGAAAATTGATTTTGAAACATGGCTAAAAAAAATTTTAGCCATGTTTCAAAATCAATTATTGATTAGGTACATTTTTTATTATCGTTTTAAAAAAGAAAAAAAAATCATTCGTATGGGTGTACTTTTCGATAACAAGATTCAAGCAATACGAATAACAACCCTCCACGCGAAAGGGGTGTAGATATTTAGATAACAAGTTAGCCCGCTTCCATCTTAGATTGCATCATCACTTACCATCAGATAAGATTGTAGTCAAGGGCTAACTTGTAAAGAATTAAAAAAAACACACTTCTCAGACGACGTCACGTACAAAACCTAGTCTTGTAACCTAATATCTATGTGACTCGTATAATAAAACATATACTATTAGTTAAGTTGGTTTTTACGACTGTAAGATGAACAGTGGTCATTAACATAAAGGTTGTAGGTTCAAATCCAGTCAAAAGACTCAACATCGACTGGTCGTAAGTTCTTAAGCAGGCTGGAACAGATTTTCTAATAAATAATAAGTAGGTAGTTGTAAACAAAGTAGTTAAGTAAATATAGTAGTTTCGGAGAAAAACTTGAGAGTTTTTTTTTTTAAATTGTAAAAATAGTATTTTTAAAATCTTATCAAGACCTGTCATTTGAATTATCAATAGAATAGAATAGAATATCTTTATTTGTCCACACACAAGTAATAAAATAAAATAAACAAACAGAACATACAAAAATCTAGTTGTGGACAAAAAAGGTATCCACCTCAGCACGATGCCGCAGCGAGCTGTGGCGCTGGTTTTCAGATGAAACCTTGTGAGTTCACGGACGTGTCTTAACTTAAAACTTATACATGATTACATATTATATGATTTATACAAAGTAAAATTAATAAAAAAAACGAACAGAGTAATAAAATAACAAAATAAACATATATGGGAAACAAAATTAACAGGGAAATCAAACAATCTATACTAATATTATAAAGCTGAAGAGTTTGTTTTTTTGAACGCGCTAATCTCCGGAACTACTAGTCCGATTTGAAAAATTATTTCAGTGTTAGATAGATCATTTATCGAGGAAAGCTATAGGCTATATTTTATCCCGGTATTCCTACGGGAACGGGAACCACGCGGGTGATACCGCGCGGTGTCTACTAGTAATTAATACGAGTCAACCCGTAAAGTGAACGATCTGCCGCCACCATAGTGTTGTAGTAAGGAGAAAAGGAATTAGTACTAGGGGTTATTTGTTTGCTGATCCAATAATAAAAGAGCTTTATATGTAGTCTTAAATAACCCAATAGTACGTATATCTCGCATTGGTGGAGGTAAGTCATTCCAACACTTAGTGGCGGCAAACTTGAAACTACCACGATTTTGTGATGAGACATCGATAAAACTGTAGAGGTGTTTCGTAATCGACCTGTTGTCCGGTTTTCTATCCACCTCAATTTATTTACAAGGTACTCTGGGACACCGTTCTTTATCACGCCAAAGAGCAAAGTAGCAAAATGTAGTTTTAGACGCGAATCCATTTTTAAATGGTTAATATACGGTGTAACGTGCCTCCTTGGCGGAATATTGTAATAATAGTATTATCACACGATTAAATTTGTATAATTTTCCATCTTACCCCCATAACTGCCCCCCATATTCAAATTTTAGCTATTCACGATACATCCCTGTATTTGGCTCACTAAATTGTTATCGCTGTTTAGTGTTGGAATTAGTAGTCTGTGACGGATATGACGTCGCACGATTTCGTGTCGGGTGTTGGCTTCAGTGTGCTCGTGGCGTTCGAACCGTCCACATCTATTGTTGTGTAATTCTTTATGGGTTACTTGGGATAGGCGGAGAGAGTGACTTGAGTGGAAAAGGGGAGTGTTTGATATCAGTAAAAGGCGCCTTTAACCCTACACACATCGTTCGCAAGTACGTAACTTCACTCAAGGTCATTCTCTGCCATTCTAGGGTCTTATTTTGGATACAGTTTGATTTGTTAATTAAGTTGTTCTGACAAGTGTTGTGAATCATAACTTTTGTTCTACATTAGTTTTCTTATATTTGTAATCACCTTTGAGTCCACTAAAAAAAATTCAACTGGATTGGTCCGTCGGTGGTTGGCTAAGGGTTCCGTTTGTGTACTACGTTCGGAACCCTAAAAAGAGAAAAAAAGATTCGTACAGCGCGTAGAACCGCCTCCTTTTTGGAAGTCGGTTAATAAAAAAAGTAAGAAGCACACGCCGGGTCAGTTAATTATAGCATAGACTACAGTTATCTAGGCTCAGTAGTTTTACTTGTGGAAGAGTCAGTTAGCAATTATTCAGTTTGAAAGTATAATTATGAGTAAATAATATACATCGTTGCTAGATAACATATAATTGACAGGTGACATGGGTAATGTACTAGCGACTTACGAAGGTTGCTTCTCCTACCATAGGTATACTAAAAAAATGACTGCTTTTCCTACCATAGGTATACTAAAAAAATGACTGCTTTTCCTACCATAGGTATACTAAAAAAATGACTGCTTTTCCTACCATAGGTATACTAAAAAAATGGCTGCTTTTCCTACCATAGGTATACTAAAAAAAAATGGCTGCTTTTCCTAATTTCCTACCATAGGTATACTAAAAAAAATGGCTGCTTTTCCTACCATAGGTATACTAAAAACATGAATGGTGTTTACTCTTTCAGATCGACTGTCTAAATAGTGTATGTTGTCCCGCAGCATACACTATGTGCGTCTCAATACCTACGCCTGAATAAGTGAAAGGTACCCCCACCCTACCGGCAAAGACGTACCGCCAAGCGATTTAGCGTTCCGGTACGATGTCGTGTAGAAACCGAAAGGGGTGTGGATTTTCATCCTCCTCCTAACAAGTTAGTCCGCTTCCACCTTAGACTGTATCATCACTTACCATCAGGTGAGATTGTAGTCAAGGGCTAACTTGTAAGTAATAAAAAAAAAAAAAAGGTGCGCAACCGAGGAGCAGCAGGCCGCGGCGTGCGAACTGTTGGCGGGAGGGCACGGTGAAAGGTGCGCAGAATAGGTTGCGCACAAAAACGTATCGCTGTCATTCGTTCATCAAATTTTACTGCCCATATTTTTTTAATTTTACGCCTAGCAGATGTGAAAAATCGACATTATTTTGTAAAAGTTTAACAACACTGTCTACTACGGAGTATACACTATAGGTATCCGTGCTCAGTGTAGCGAGAGAGATGGCTTAACGGATCGAGTGGGAGAGAATCGCACAGTCGATTGCGCATGGCGACGCGTCGCCACACCGTACACACAACTGCATATAGACTGTATATATATATATATACCAACATATAACGTCGCCACGGCATGCGTCGCCACGCCAGAAATCGATTTTACGTGCGCCTATAGATGTTTCACATCAAAAATCGATTCTTATGGAGTAAACTCCAATAAACTCCAAAAGTTTCTGGTGCGCCATACTTAAAATATGTAACAAACTAGACGCAATTACGCATAAAGCCAGCATTATGTTGTATAGCATGTTTGACGGCCTCCGTGGCGCAGTGGTATGCGCAGTGGACTTACAAGACGAAGGTCCCGGGTTCATACCCTGGTTGGGCTGATTGAGGTTTTCTTGATTGGTGCAGGTCTGGCATCCATGGTCTGGAAATCATGGATTTTTTCGGCATAAAAAGTAACCTATGTGTTAATCCAGAGTAAAATCTATTTCTATTCCAAATTTCAGCTAAATCGCTTCAGTAGTAGCGGCGTTAAAGAGTAACAAACATCCAAACATACATCTAAAAATCCATACCAACTTTCGCGTTTATAATATTAACTAGGATTTTTTTGAGATTTCTTTACAATCTGTTACGGCATTTAATCTACACTAAAATTGGCCATGATATGAATTGCTATAAAATCGTAACAGGGGTTTTCATAGTGATTATTTTTGAACAATTTTCAAATTCATCATCAATCATCATCATACTATAAATATAAAATTGAAGTGCCTGTCCGTGATTACAAGAACTTGATTTCATCAATTGCCTACCTACCTCCCTACTATAATTATTTACACAAAATTATAATCAAGTTTCCTTTTGTCTGTTTGTTTTTCTGTGTTGTGGCTGGTGGCTTTTCAAATCGACGCATATTTAATTTTTAATCTAAACTAATGTCTATTATTAGTCGCACCGTAGTAGTTAGTAATAAAACACTCACAAATAACATGCCTTTCTAGAGGTAACAGAATTTTAAAAATCGGTTCAGTATATCCAGAGATTATCTCCTAAAATACCACCAACTTTACCTTTTTATATTATTAGTGTAGTTATAGAATTATATCAAATACTTAAATACAGTATTTGATATACATCAGTGAACAGCTATGATAGCCCAGCATACAAAAGAATTTTCATAATTCTCTGCGTGTGTGAAGTCTGCACATTCCGCATTGGGTAGTGGTAAACTATTGGCCTAACCCCTCTCATTCTGAGAGGAGACTCGAGCTCAGCAGTGAGCCGAATATGGGTTGATAATGATGAATGATGATCTAAGCCAGAAGATTCGTTGTTACCCCTTCATTAGACCTAACATACTCGACAGGGAGACCTGGCCCTGTATAGAGCTTTTATTTTTATTCTTTTCAAGTTAGCCCTTGACTACAATCTCACCTGATGGTAAGTGATGCAATCTAAGATGGAAGCGAGCTAACTTGTTAGGAGTAGGAGAATCCACACCCCTTTCTGTTTGTACAAGACATCGTACCGGAATGCTAAATCGCTTGGCGGCACGTCTTTGCTGGTAGGATGGTAACTAGATACGGCCGCAGCCTCCTACCAGCTAGACCTGGACTATTCAAGAAAACCTCAATCGGCCCAACCGGGAATTGAACCCAGGATCTCTGTCTTGTAAATCCACAGCGCATACCACCGCGCCACGGAGGCTGTCATAATTTTGACTGTTCAATAATGATGAGTCATCATCAGACAATAGAGACAATGACAGTTTTTAAATTGTATATAAGTTAGGAGTATGCTAATAGTAAAGCAATTTTGTAAAAGTAACAGGGTATCTGCGATCATTACTTTCGGAGCTACAGGGATTTAAAGGGTCAGATTTGCGGCGCTGCCGCGGATCCCTGAAAAACGCCCCATACAAAATGGTACGAACTACTGACGTCGTAGGTATACCATTTTTTTCCTTACATGGCAAAAAAGGTAAACAAAGATCCGTCGTCACGACATTCACATATTTCTCACAAACCGTCCGTTTAAACTAAATCATTTATATACACATCACTTCATTTAACGCGCACACCGCGAATTACATAAAAACTGCTTGTAATTAACTATTATATCACATTTATTTCACTAAAAACGAAATCACAACAAGTTTTATTTCTACAGATTAACGAAAATGTTGCGAATTTGACATTTCGTAATGCTAGATTGTCTATGAATTGAAGAGACGGGAAAGATACATGAAATTATAACTTGTCGATAATTATGTACATATTTTTTAATTTTAATATTTGTGTCCTTTGTGGCTTATAAATAAAATAAATGTGTATTTTATTAACACAGCACCAAAGAATATATTATACTCCATGGAGAAGAAGTAAATCTACATACATGAAAACGTTGGACATAGCAGCGACATTATTTCCGCATACGAATATTTTTTCATAAAGTCAGTGGCAATTTTAAATGGAGATTTTTGATTTTAAAATAGTTGAAGGACCTAATTGAGAAAAAACAAATAATAATTTAAAAAAATATATACAACCGACTTCAAAATATTAACGTACCCACGAAATTAAAAAAGGGAAAAATAATATCATTATATTTTCTGCCAAGCCAGTGTATTCAATCTATTAATTCAAGGTGTACCCTATCGTAAAGATTTTTGTTTCTCAGACATTATTTTTGTCTGTCATGTGTTTTTTTCAGTAACGACTTAAGTCAACATCAGACGGGCTTGGCAGCGACTTCAAAATGATCAATAAGTAGAAAATATAATAATGTTATCTTTCCCTTTTTAGTTTCGTGGGTACGTTAACATTTTGAAGTCGGTTGTATTTTTTCATAATATTTTTTTTTTTTATATTTTTAATATACCTAATAAATAAATCAATCCATATGAAATTCAACCTAAAATCCACCCATCTGAAAGTCGGAATTTTCGGTTAGTTATATTATTGTTAGTCATACACTACTCAGCAATCAGCAATAATATAACAACCAAACAACAAATAAATAACAAGACTAACAATTGCTAACGAAACAAATAAGTAATGATGATATGGAACAAACATTGACACGACCTCACTGTGAGCATGGAAGCGACAATGTGGCACTTTTTGCTCGCAGTTAACTAATCCTAAACCGAGCTTAACCGATCGCGGCGCGAGTGCTCCCGAATGTTTGTAATTATATAGCACGATCAAAAATTATTAAAAAACCGATAAACCGATTCTTCAACCACTTGCAAAATTTTTAAATTAAGAATAAAGAAAACAATACACAAATACGACTTGAATATTATGATTGATGGGTCAGAAAAATAAATAAAAGATTTTAAATACTAATGGAAAAAAATTTATTACTTTTGTTTCGCAACATGGTGAGATTTTTATTTTTCTGGTATACGTAAATCGTGATAGTCAGAGTTATTAGGATATTATATAAAGAAGTTTGAGAGATAGTGATGTACAAGGGGCCGAAACTTTAGTACAAAGGTTTTTGAATATATGACATTATGCGGTAATAAATTTAGTAGGTTCTAGAGCTAGAAAAATGTTACGAATTATAATTAGAGACAGACAGTAAGTGTACATTAATTCCAATTATGTTCTACATAGTCATTTGGACTAATGGTGTATAACCAAGGTAAAAAAAGAAAGAAATAATAATCTTTAATTCAATAGAAAAATATTTTTGTCGCTTTTTTGTTTTTCTCAATTGTTTTCTTCAACAATTTAAAAATTAAAAATTTCCATTATAAATTGCCACAGACTTTATTTCAAAAATATTTGTATGCGGAAATAATGTCGCTACTATATCCAACAAAATGAAATGAAATGTTAATGTTTTTTAAATTTTGTAACTTTTGTATCTTTTGTAATTTTTAAAAATGTAAACTGTAAAATTTTTGTAATTTATGTACTTGGAAATAAAGGCTATATTATTATTATTATTATTACTTTATCCAACATTTTCATGTATTTCATGATTCACTTCTTCTCCTTGGTGTATATATTCTTAAAATGATATTTAATTTCCTAAAATGCACACAACTGAAAAGTTGGAAAACGAAACGAATATGGAACGTATTCGTTTTTTAAGATGACGTATAGTAACGGATATTTTAGTTTAGTTATTTCAGATATAACGATACCTACTTGATATCGTTACGATGCCCGCGGTTAACTTCTCAACCCTACTGATTGTCTTTGGTTCATAGTCAGCCATTATTGTTGTTTAAAATTGACATCTAAGAAAATTTCAAGTATACATAATGATCGTTAGATTTGTATAGGCGTTTAAACAAAATTACTAATATCTTTGTTATTTGTGCGTTTATGTTTATAGTTCATATATTGAAAAATGTCACCCTTATTGTAAGGAAGCTGTATGAATTTTCATCAAATTACGTTAAAAGATTTTTAATAGATTTTGAAATCTTAATCATTATTTATTTTGCGAATATCCAGATTTTGCATTTTGATTTTGCAGATATCATAAAAATCAATATATTCAAACCTAGTCATCATCCCCATTAGTTTCATAGTAGATATTAGTTAATTTCTAAAAATGTCCTTTACCACCATACTAAAGAATTAAATAAAACCCAAATCATACTAAAGGTTTATTTTGTTCCTTCACAATATTTGCCACATCAAAATCTTTCGTTTTAAAATACATCTCGATCTCTTGCAGAGTCTTACCTTTCGTTTCCGGCAACCTTAGCCAGAAGTAACCCAAGCAAACGAACACAACCATTGCATTGATGAAAAACAGACCATGGTAACCCACTGCAGTAACCAGTATTGGCATTAGCATGATACTGGCACAAAGTGTCCCTCCCATTGTAGGTGTAGACAGTAAAAAACAATACAACTTGATTTCTAGAGGAAACAGTTCCCCTAACAATATATCCATCACTGGATAAGGTCCAGCGTTAGCAATAATGAAATAAAACGCAAGCAAAACAACAATGATCCACTGAAAATACTCCTCGTCGTTCTTAAAATACAAACAAATACTCAAAATCAATAATAATACATTAGCAGTGACACCAGATGTGAATAACAGAACACGGACAGACATTTTCTTAATCAAAACACAAGAAAGACATGTCCCTAATAAAACAAAACCATCCACTAGCAATGTGTATAACAAAATATCAGAAGTTCCAGTCATTTCTTCCAACATAACAGTCGCTAGATTAGTGAATATAACTTTGCCAGCGAAGGCAAAGTACAAGTAAGCAAAACAGCTGGTCATCATCAAACCCCAGAAGTATCTCTTCTTTAAAGCATCCAAAAGCTTCTTAAACCCGTTGTTCATTTTCGATTCGCTTGCCACAATCTGTTTTTTAGTCTCCATTTTGATTAATAACCTCAATTCGTCTTCACTACTCCCTTTGGTACCATGTAATTTACGGAATGCCGTTTGGCACTCATCGAATCTTCCTCTAGATGCCAACCATTGGGGAGATTCCACACATACATATGGTAAACATATATGTAAGATAGCTAGCACCATTCCGAATATGGACAAAGTTTTCCAATGTATTATAACTCCGAGAGAATGTGCCATACCAATTCCTAGCGCCGCTGCAACCAAAGAGATCATACTCTGGTAAAACGCTCTTGTGTTTGGAGATGTATATTCTGCGGCACCAATCATGTTCAATATTGATAATCCACCAACTCCCATGCCACACAATGCTCTGGATATTAGTAAAGTCATGAACCCTCTTGAGACATACGCAAGTATCCACCCTATAAGCGTTGGTATGGAGAAGAGAATGAAACTCCATCTTCTCCCGACTCTGTCTCCGAACAGGCCGAGTATGCTGATTCCAATTATGGATGTGAATGTCAAGCTGGCAGCTGGAAAAGAAATATATAATATTTTTAGCAGACTCAGATAAGTGTATCACAAAATTAGGAAAACCAATGTCGAAAAGTTATGATTCACAATATTTGTCAGGACGACTTAATTAAATCAAAATGTAACCAAAACACCCTAGAGTGGCAGAGAATGACAAACGTGTTAGCAAAGCTTTGACAAAATGGGTTAGTAAACTAAACTTAATATCTAATGGCCATCATTCCAAACTCTCCAGAGGTAATGACATAATGTATGATATTTCAACTTTTGGGTTTACGCCTAAACCGAGAAAAACTGTTTTTTTTTTTACTTTTGAAACTACAGTTTTTATGATCTTTCCCGGGGAGCACCAGGTTAAGTGCGATTGTGGATTACATTTTACTGATTTTTGCTTTCACAAATAAGGGGCCCCTTGTCATTGATACGGCTGATACGGCGCTAGCTGCGCCCCTGGTGTGATACTAGTCCTTATGTAGTTAGTCTGAGGCCAACAGCAATAGGGATGATGACAGTTTTTTAAATTGTATATAAACTATGAGTACGCTAATAGTAAAGCTATTTGGTAAAAGTAACAGGGTATCTGCGATCATTACTTTCGGAGCTACAGGGATTTAAAGGGTCAGATTTGCGGCGCTGCCGCGGTTCCCTGAAAAACGCCCCATACAAAATGGTACGAACTAATGACGTCGTAGGCAATTAATGATCGTTAGATTTGTATGGGCGTTTAAACAAAATTACTAATATCTTTGTTATTTGTGCGTTTATGTTTATAGTTCATTTATTAAAAAATGTCACATTTAATGTAAGGAAGCTAAAACTGTATGAATTTTCATCTAATTACGATAAAACATTTTTAGTAGATTTTGAATTTTTATAATCTTATTTATTTTGCAAATATCCAGTCAATCTTTGCTTTTTATGTATAAATTAGTTAACATTGACTTTATTTACCCGAATGTATCATAAAAATCAATATATTCAAACCCAGTCATCATCCCCATTGTTACAGAATAAAACATACTTGCTTACTTATTACGGATATTTCTGCTTCTGTGAGAGTAATTCCATCTTCATTCTTCTGCAAGGAGCGGACCAGCCCCGACAAATGGCCAAACGTGAACCCAAATGATATGGACGCTATGGTCATTGAGGTTAATGCTAGAACCTGCAATTTTAGGCAATATAATTATAGAGTATAAATATGTAGATATAATAGATTATTATACAAGGGACAAAAAGATAAATGTCAAGAAATAAGAGTATTTTTTTATTGGTTATTCTTTATTATTATACTAATTTACGTAATTGTTGTTATTGTTAAATTTTGAAATACAAATTATGAAAAAAGTTTGTGCGGATGTCAAGGAGACGCGTGACGTTTGTTTTTTTTAATGGGTTGCACCGGCTTCACACGTTACTTGTAAATAATTACTCTGGTTAGTCTGTGATACGAGGTATTTAAGTATTTTTAGAGCACGAGCCGTAAGGCGAGGGCCGGTAAATGGAAACCGAGTTTATAATAGGTTTAGCTACGCGTGTTACACAATACTTTTCACTACGATTGCGAGAAAATAAAATAATTCAGAACAGTATTCAATGTTAAAATTCTTTTTGCAGACGCAGCTCGCAATTCAATACAAAATAAAAAGAATTACGCATTCCACAGGCAATGCATTTTATTCCATTTTTTTTATTTAATTATCAAACAATCTGGGCCTTACTTGAGTATTTGTACCTACTTACCACCACCTATGCTTATTCTATTTACGAATAAAACTTCGTTTTATAAAGGTCATTATTTTAGTTTAGTTAAATTAGTTATGAATTAAACCTTTTTCGTTTTATAATAAGCTAATTCTTGTAACAGACAAAAATTAAAAAACAAAATAACTTTAGCCCCTAGAGGCTGTAATGCTTGTTTAGCCCCGCTGTAGAGTGGTAATATGACATTGTTTTTGAGCAAGAGTAGTGAAAAAGTCTTTAATATTGTATATAGTCTATGGACCGTATTAGGAACGACTTTCACCCATGTGTGTATTGGATGAAAAGTGTTTTATATCAAATGGAATACCCATCCCGGCCCAGGCCTACCCTAACCACCACCCGGCAATTTACTTATACCTAAAAAATCTTGATAATTCTACTTTAATAATGAAACCAAAAAAGTTTGCAACAACGTTTATAGACATTTTTAATTTGTCCCCAAAGCAAAGATCGTTGACCGTAAAGACTGAGTTTTACGAAATTTTTTGAAGACATGATTGTTTTTTTTGTTCTTTTTCTTGTTTTACATGGTTGTTGACTTTTTCAAAAGAGCAACTGTTGAGTTTCTTGCCGGTATCTTCTCAGCAGAACCTGCCTTCCGAACCGGTGGTAGAATCTTTACAAATAGTCAACTGACGTGTCAAAAGTGCTTGTAAACTGAGCCTACTTGAAATAAATGAATTTTGATTTTGATTTGATTTGATTTGATTTGTTGGTAACAGAAAAAAATATTATTAATACAGCTTACAATGTCGCCGCTTTGGTACACTGGCGAACATTTTGAGCAAAAAGAGCGATTAAACAAAAATGTTTCTTTATTCAAGAAACATTCTTTTATTAGGCCAATTATTTAATGAGATCCTTATTTATACTCATCATCTCCATATACTTTGAAGGCCTCCGTGGCGCAGTGGTATGCGCGGTGGATTTACGAGACGGAGATCCTAGGTTCGATCTCCAGCTGGGCCGATTGAGGTTTTTTTAATTGGTCCAGGTCTGGCTGGTGGGAAGCTTCGGCCGTGGCTAGTTACTACCCTACCGGCTAAGACGTACCGCCAAGCTATTTAGCGTCCCGGTACCATGTCGTGTAGAAACCGAAAGGGGTGTGGATTTTCATCCTCCAAACAAGTTAGCCCGCTTCCGTCTTAGATTGCATCATCACTTACCATAAGGTGAGGTTGTAGTCAAGGGCCAAAGAAAAAAAAAAGATTTCAGGATACTTTTTGGCCCGAAATAAAATTTGAGGGTGATGAAATCGGGTTAAAAAGTTTGTGTGAAAAGTCTTTTTTATTTTCAACTAATATGTTTCAAAAATTGGAATGCAAAATTGGTGGTACTACTAGAAAGATACTTAAAATAATATAATTCAAGATTTTTTAAAAATTCTACATCTAGGGTCAAAAAGGGATTGAAGCTTTTTATATAAATTGTAAATGTTCTGAATTATATTTTTATACTTTTTATTATATGTATATAAAAAATTCGAAAATAATAATAGATGGGGTGAAATAGGGTTTGTAACTTTGTATTTGAAAGTCCTTCTATTTGCAAGTTATATTTGAAAATGGGTCAAAAAGGGGTCGAAGCTTTTTATATAATTCGTTAACATTTTGAGCTATATTTTTGTAAAATGGTTATTTATTATATGCTAAACATGCAAAAATAAATATAGAGGGTGAAATAGGGGTTGAAAGTTTCGATTTTTTATTTAAATAAAAGCGTTCGAACCAACCTTATGGTATAAAAACGGCATTGTCACCCAGCGTTTTGCTACGTATAGATTGCACTAACTAAATGACTGTACGTTGAAATTGATGTTCGATCATCCACCTAAGTATACGTATAGTGAAATAGTAAAAACTGACTGTCTGTATGTCTGTTATTTTGGAGTTTACTCCTTAAGAATCGATTTTTCATATATATATATGTCGAAGAGTTAGATAATAATAGCACCATCTTACATTAATTGGAGTAACTATTTTGATAACGATCTTTGTTAGAAACGTATCTGTCAGTTTTTTATCTGTGGACATCTGTAACTGACATCGTCAGTTGACGATCTCTGAGAAATGACTGAACGTTGGGTTCTAACAACTATTTCCCGTTTGCGTCTTGGTCACTCATGTACACCTGTGCATCTAAACAAGCTCCGGATTAGGGATAACTCTATCTGTGAGTGTGGTTTGGATGAAGGCACTGTCACTCATCTCCTTTTTAACTGTCCCAGACTTCTTCATCCTCTCTATGACGTTCTTCCCCCAAAAGACCCTCGTCCTTTAAGTGTTAAATGTTTGTGTTTTGTCCATATTGTACATTTTTATGTAAATATGTAGAATGTAATAATATCAAATTGTAATATTGTTTATATATTTTGTTTATTAATATATGTTATTTGTGTTGTTTTAGGTTAAGAACTAACAAAAATAATATCATTTATTATTAACTATTTCGTAGATTCTCAAAATTAAACTTGTCAGCCTTCACCGAACAATCTCCAACGTGCCTCCTCCATCTACTCGACACTGGCGAGATAAACAGTGCCCAGTTGGCTCAAATGAAAGCCATAAAGAAGAATTGAATTGATCTCTGAGAAAGCGAGACGCGGTAGTTCTCAGTTTTATTCAGTTGAACACTTGAATTAGTTCGAGACGGTTCAGTAATGAGTCACTGGTGAGTTAATAGTAGCAAAGCCATTGCACTGTTAGTTACTTGGCTGAGAAGCCAACACGAGCGGGGAAGGGGAGCGTTTACATGTTGTGAAAGGATCCTTTAACCCTGCTACTAGCGTTTGCCAGTCCGTAATTCCGCTCGCCTGATATCAGCACTATACTTGATCAATATTGTAGTTAGAAGGTAGAACTGTATTAGTAAGTCAAGCGATCATTCCGCTAACAATTGATAGTGTTACTTCGTGTATTTTGCCATCCCTAACATAAAGCTTAGAACCTAGTTGAGAAATACCACGATATTCCGATATTCAACCCGTGTGATTTAGTCTTCCTCTGATAATCTGAAGTGGAAATTAGCCTGCTTCCCGTTATTTATATTTTTTTCATCATTTACCGCGGTATGAAAAAAATATGGGCAGTAAAACTCGATGAACGAATGACAGCGTTACGTTTTTTGTGCGCAACCTATTCTGCGCACCTTTCACTTTTCAGGCGTAGTATCGAGACGTACATAGAGCATGCTGCGGGACAACATATACTATTTAGACAGTCGATCTGAAAGAGTAAACTCCATTCGTACGTTGGAGCTGACACGCACTTTTCTTTTTAACCCCTGACGCTAAAATCAGCCTATTACACAAAGTAGTTAATGCGGGGATAAAATATAGCCTATGACACTCACAAATAACATAGCTTTCTAGTGGTAAAAGAATTTTCTAAATTGGTTTAGTAGATCCAGAGATTACCCCTTATAATACCACAAACATTACCTTATTAATAATATTAGTAAAAAATTGTATTTTAAACTAGTTGTGTTTTAAAAATGAAAGTCATTGAACTCTGGCCTAAAACCGTACAGAATGATCCTTTACAAGCAGCGTGGTGAAGCCGGTGAAACCAATAAAAAAAAGTCACTCGTCTCCCCATAAACAAACTTTTTTCATAATTTGTATTTCAAAATTTAAAACTAACAACAATTTCGTAAACTAATATAAACAATAATTGCCAATAAAAAAATACTCCATCCTTATTTCTTTAGTTTAAAAAAAAAATAAAAACTAAGACGCCATTTTTCTTTAATAATATTGAAAGTTACTCATGCAACGCTTCGTGTCGTACTGACTCGAGAATGTATTCGTTTTTGAATTTTGTATTTGGAACGGCTACGACACCGTCGAATTCTTTACGCTCTATCTGCCTATTATTAATTAATCTGTGGTGTAACTAATGATTCTAATAGTTGAAAAGTATCGCTAAAATTACAAACTGTACAAAATTTTATATTTGATCGTTTCTACTACCCTTTTATTTCACAGACAACGTCGCGTGTACCAACTAGTAATGTAACTTAATACTTAAATGTAACTCGTTTACTAAAATGTGATTAATTTTGTTTTTTTTTTAATATGGCATGTCGTTGGCATGGAGGTATTAGGTTCCAATACAGCCTAAAGCTTGTACAATGTATATGTCACCGTTAGATTGTAAAATACGTTATTTTATAATCTCACTCGTGATAATCTACCATCACATTGTGAACTGAAAATACTGATTGCAATTTAACGTGTTATTTTTCAGTATATTGAAAGTGAAACCGTTAAATTATCAATCATAGAGTTACAAAAATATTACAGTGGGCATAATAAAAGTAGTAAAAAATTACAATGGACAAAACAAAGAAAAAAGAAAAATTCAGAGGGGTGGCCAGTGCGTTCCCTAATTTTTTTAAACACTGTTCTTCCATTAGTAAAATGTTGTTAATGTTAATTATAAGTATAATTCAGTCAAATCTAAAGTTAAGTTAGGTTAGGTTAGATCAGAACATGACCATTCGGCCACTTAGGTGTAATAAATAATAAATAAATATGTGATGTAGAAAACAATAAGGAACTTAAGCTAACTTATCCTAATAACTATACAAATCATGTCCACGTGGAATGGTGGCAAGAATACTGGCTGCATTTCCGCGTTGGACAGCCAGGCTGATCCTTTGCGCAAAAAATGAGCCAGCCCTTCTGTGACCAGTCGAGGCAACTAGCCGCGGTGAAATTATTCGGTAAAATTTTTTGGCACTGCGACTCCATGGCCCAAGGGTCTCCATGGCAAAAGGTACAAATATGTAACTCTGTGTCAGAGAGGCATACTTGAGCCACTTACCGGTTTCAGCTTTTTCTGCTGCGGCTCCCGGTCTTGATATGTGATGTTACAACTCTTGAAGTATTTTATTTTGATGACATATGTGTTTCATACCTAACTCTATGGACACAGGTCTGCTGTAAGGTCGACCAATCAGGGGCAAGTTCGGACAGTTGACGTTTTAAGATAGCAATTCACGGTTTCACTTCTGATAGATTATAATATACCGAAAAATAACACGTTAAATTGTAATCAGTATTTTCAATTCACAATATGACGGTAGATTATAATATCACGAGTAAGATTATAAACTAACGTATTTTACAATTTGACGGTAACATATATATTTTAGTATATAGTATGGCGAGTTTTAATATTCTTTGTTTGCAGTTTTAGGATTTATATAATACACCAAATATATTTTCATTACGATGTGTTATTAATTTTTAACCCCCGATGCAAAATGGGGTGTCAGTGGCAATATAGCTTCCGAACGGATGTAGCGATTTCAATATAGTTTTTTTTATATTAAAGGTGACTTATGTGGGATTGTTTTAAGACATGTTTGATGAAAATCGGTTGAGCCGTTTTAAAGTTGTGGGGGTGAAAGTGGGGAAGAACAACCGAATGTCTGCAAATATACTCGAGTGGGGTCTCAAATGAAAGCGCTCTGGAAGAGTATAATTAATAATTTCATGACATTCGAGGGTCAATAAAATTTGCAGTGGTATGCGCGGTGGAATTACAAGACGGATGTCCTGGGTTCGATCCCATGGGCAGATTGAGATTTTCTTAATTTGTCCAGGTCTGGCTGGTGGGAGGCTTCGGCCGTGGCTAGTTTGCCCTACCGGCAAAGACGTACCGCCAAGCGATTTAGCGATCCGGTACGATGTCGTGTAGAAACCGAAAGGGGTGTGGATTTTCATCCTCCTCCTAACAAGTTAGCCCGCTTCCATCTTAGATTGCATCATCACTTACCATCAGGTGAGATTGTAACATTTGATATCTTTCGAATGAAATGAAATGATGTTTCGAATCATTCAAAAAGTTACTGTAGTTAACTTTCTGAATGATATTTGAAGCAGTCTTGAATTTGAAGTAAATAATTTATTTTGATATGAAATAATACGATTTAATTAAAAAATAACTTAAAGTGTCATGACTATAATAGTTTTATTAGTCTTATGCTGTCGCGACATTTTATTTATAAAATTATTATATTTTTATGTTTTATGAGACAAATATCTTAGCATTCCATGGATTCATCGTGTGGGTGCCAGGTCCATCGCGTGGTAGAGATAAAAACTCCTAACAGAGTACGGACTTGTGACTACTGCATGTAGGGTTAAGGAATTCCTTGACGATCGATCAACACTCCCCGTTCTCTGCTTGTGTTGTTCTCCCGGCCTAGCCAGGTTTGGTGAGATCCTATTAGAGCAGCTTTGGATACTCGTTCTAATATAGAACTAGCTGCACTTCTAGAGAGGCCAAGGTCTTTAAGCAAGTTATAGAGAGATTTTGCTGGTAATCCTCTCACAACTACTTCTACGGCGTACAGACTAACTACATAGCCATTTTTATTTAGTTTGTTAGGTCATAATATTTATTTACTTTTATACTGTCATACATTCATTTCTTATCATTATTTTTTTTTTTAATATAATAAAGCATAGGGGATAGTGTAGCTTCCAAACAGTGAAACAATTTTTCAAATCGGTTCAGTAGTTTCGGAGCCTATTCAATGCATACAAACAAACAATCAAATCTTTCCTCTATAATATTAGTATAGATAAGGTATTTCCTATACATACAATTCTTCTAAGTAAGCTATTATTAGCTTACGAGATTTAAATATATTGTCATATTTGTTGATTTATTTTATTACACTGTCAATATCAAAAACCGGTCATGTGCGAGTCGGACTTTAGTACTGAAAGTTCCGCATATAGAACTTAACTTATCAATTGGAGAACTTTTGTCCCCTTAACACTTTCACTGCGGCACTGATACATTACCCTGGTGCGGAACGAGGTTTTTTGACCTCGTACTAAAACATTATGTGGTGCGGAACGAGGTTTATTGACCTCGTAACGTTTACGAGGTCAATTGACCTCGTGCCGGTTACGAGGTCAATTGACCTCGTTCCGCAGCAAACGTGTTAACGTGGGTATAGGTATAGGCAAAGATATTTTATACTATAGATATGTTACGTGCCCACAAAAACACCGCCAAAAGTGATCCGAATTTAGCGACTCCACTGTGAGCACATAGATAATTTTGTGCTTACTTATATTATCTATTTGTAGTGCGGGGTCCCCATTCCAGCACCTTGTGACCCCAACGTCCATCGGCTCTTTGAACTATGTGCCCCGCCCATTGCCACCTCAGCTTCGCAACTCGTTGAGCTATGTCGGTGACTTTGGTTCTTCTGCGGATCTCCTCATTTCTGATTCGATCACGCAGAGATACTCCGAACATAGCTCGTTCCATCGCCCGCTGTGTGACTCTGAGCCTTCTTATGAGGCCCCACGCACTACAAAGCGCAGTGTTGGTCGACCCCCCACTATGTGGACTGACGAAATCAAGCGAGTCGCAGACATTCGCTGGATGCAGGTGGCTGAGTATCGTGATGTTTTGAAGTGCCTACAAAAGGCCTATGTCCTGCAGTGGACGTCAATCGGCTGATATGATCATGATGATGATGATGATGATATTATATATTTATGTATATATAGTTTTTACAGTTCCTGAACACATAACTCGACATTGTAAACAATATTCAGATAATTATTTCGTTGTTTACTATGCGACTAAATGAAATTAAGACGATTGGGCGCCTTTATTTGCAACGAAAGTTATTTTAATAAATAATAATAGAAAGTTATTTTAGTAATATAAAATCGTTGCTATTGTGTGTTTCGTGCCTAAAATGCTTCTTCAATGGGCACACAAATGCAGAATTTTGTGCTTATTTACAAACACACAACTCATTTTTCATATTGCATTGCATATATTCGTTGTTTATGCGACTAAATAAAATAGGGATGATGACAGTTTCTTAAATTATATATAAATTAAGAGTATGCTAATAGTAAAGCAATTTTGTAAAAGTAACAGGGTATCTGCGATCATTACTTTCGGAGCTACAGGGATTTAAAGGGTCAGATTTGCGGCGCTGCCGCGGGCCCTTGAAAAACGCCCCATACAAAATGGCACGAACTAATGACGTCGTAGGTAATGTAATGATCGTTAGATTTGTATGTGCGTTCAAACAAAATTACTAATATCTTTGTTATTTGTGCGTTTATGTTTATAGTTTACATATTAAAAAATGTCACATTTAATGTAAGGAAGCTGAAACTGTATGAATTTTCATCTAATTACGATAAATTTTAATAGATTTTCAAATTTTATAATCTCATTTATTTTGCAAATATCCAGACAATCTTTGCTTTTTATGTATAAATCAGTT
Organism: Bicyclus anynana; assembly: GCF_947172395.1. Classification (NCBI taxonomy): domain Eukaryota; kingdom Metazoa; phylum Arthropoda; class Insecta; order Lepidoptera; family Nymphalidae; genus Bicyclus; species Bicyclus anynana. Next base: position 934,158 of record NC_069109.1, read on the forward strand.
AACATTGACCTTATTTACCCGAATGTATCATAAAAATCAATATATTCAAACCTAGTCATCATCCCCATTAAGACAATAATTAGTTCTTTGTTCGAATCAATTTCGAAGTGTTAGTAACATATCTGATAGTATAAAATCTTTGTCTAATAGTATAAACATCGCTGGTAATTATGAAAAAAGGATAAATAGTAATCGTTATAAGTAATTACCTCGCTAAGCCCACCAACCCGCATTGGTATAGCGTGTCGGATAAACTCCTACGGAACCCAAACTAACAAAACAATATAAATCAGTAAAACAACCAGTATCCCAAACTGTAACTTGAGACGGTCGTCAATGTTATTTTATAGGAACCATTTGTTTGATTTATTTATAATATTGTGCTGGAACCTGTTGAATTATAATTATGACTAGCGGACGCCTGCGACTTCGTCCGCGTGGAAATCAATGTAAACTTTCAAGCCCTATTTCACCACTTTAGGGCTTGAATTATAAAAATTTTTGAATCACATTATATTTTGTATTTTTTTTATGATTTATGAACAAATTTTTAAAACTGTAATTCTAAAAATGAAGGACTTTCCATATAAACTTTCAACCCCTATTTCTATTTGACCCCCTTCTTGTTTTATTTTCGCAATAAAAAGTATCCTATAATCTTCTCCATATAATAGTCTCCAACCGAGCAAAAGGTTTATTTTAATTAATTCAGTAGTTTCAGCGTGATGCCCGAATAACAAAAAAACACGGACAGACAGACAGACAAACAATCGAAAAAAATATTTTTAGCTTCAGTATCGATTTTTCAAAAAATTATCTTCAATTAATGAAAAAAATGTACCTGTTACAGTTTTATTCTAAGTTCTAGATGGCGCTATGTTAGACGCGCGGTTACAAATGGTATAAGTAAAATCTCAAATTGCGAATTAGTTATTTATTTATTTATTTATTTATTTACTTAATCAATACCCGGGAAGACATTACAGTTGCCCAATTCGTCTTCCCAGGCTATACATACATTAATGTATAGAATTTGACCAGTTTCATTATAAGTATAGATTTGACGATCTCCGTGACGCAGTGGTATGCGCGGTGGATTTACAAGACGGAGGTCCTGGGTGCGATCCCAGGCTGGGCAGATTGAGATTTTCTTAATTGGTCCAGGTCTGGCTGGTGGGAGGCTTCGGTCGTGGCTAGTTACCACCCTACCGGCAAAGCCGTACCGCCAAGCGATTTAGCGTTCCGGTACGATGTCGTGTAGAAACCGAAAGGGATGTGGATTTTCATCCTCCTCCTAACAAGTTAGCCCGCTTCCATCTTAGATTGCATCATCACTTACCATCAGGTGAGATTGTAGTCAAGGGCTAACTTGTAAAGAATAAAAAAAAATTACCGTTTTCTATGAAAACCCCCGAGCGGAACATTTCCAATAATTATCACCATATTTCAATCAATTCTGCATCGGCCGTGGGTTCGACTCCCACAAATGTGATTAACATCGATGTTTTCCAGAGTCAGGGTGTATTTAAGCATAATTAAAAATTTATATGCAGTATATAAATATACCTATATAATAAAACCCGCTATCTTAGTGTCCACAATACAGTAAGAAAAAAAATAAATTTTTACACAAAAACTCAACAGATAGAGACACATTTATTACACAAAAGGTACAACATAACTATAAAATTAGGCATATATTGAAATAAATTAACTAGATCTATATATTTAAAATAAATTAAATCTAATATTTACGTAATTAGAAATACTTAACAAATTATATATCAAAACTTAATCCATATTTCTAATAATTTATTCTACCTCCAGAAAATCCGTTTTTGTGTTTATTACGAACAGACAGACAAACTGACAAATGCGGAAGATTTTGTGTTTTTGTTTTAATAGATATATAAATATATTCAAATGCGATATTGATAACCGGAATTTTAAATCTACACTAATATTATAAAGCTGAGGTGCTTGTTTGTTTGTTTGATTGATTGAACGCGCTAATCTCAGGAACTACTGGTCCGATTTAAAAAAATCTTTCAGTGTTAGATAGCCCATTTATCGAGGAAGGCTATAGGCTATATATTATCCCCGTATTCCCACAGGAACGGAAACCACGCGGGTGAAACCGCGCGGCGTCTGCTAGTAATACATATACAACTTAACAGCTTACACAGAATATTATGTACTAGCGGACGCTCATGACTTCGTCCGCCCTATGTCCTCATTCGCACAAAAAAATGCAAATAAAACACACATCACACCAAAGACTTTATTTGTTCACCCACAACAACTTTGTCTACATTAAACTCATTCGTCTTAAAATATACTTCTATTTCTTGCAACGTCTTACCTTTTGTCTCTGGCATTTTGACCCAGAAATATCCTAAACATATGAAAACTACTACAGAGTTTAATAGAAACAGGCCATGGTATCCTATTGCACTTACAATCATTGGCATAATCATAATACTCACACAAACTGTGGCTAACAACATGGGACTACATAATAAATAACAATACAATTTAATATCCAATGGGAAAAGTTCTCCCAGCAAAACATCCATAACTGGATACGGACCAGCATGCACTATTATAAAGTACAAAGCCAGTAATATAACATTAATCCATTGGTAATACTTTTCGTCATTCTTAAAATACATAGAAACACTCAAAACTAATAACACTCCATTGGATATGTAACCTGATGAAAATAGCAAAACACGGACAGACATTTTCTTAATTAAAACACAAGACGCACAAGTGCCTATCAATATAAATCCATCAACAATTAAAGTAAACAACAAAATGTCCGACGTGCCAGTCATTTCTTCCAGCATAACTGTCGCTAAATTCGTAAATATAACCTTACCAGCAGCTGCATAATAAATATATACAAAAGAATACGTCAATAATAATCCCCAAAAATACTTCTTCTTCAACGCATCCAACATTTTCTTACAACCATTATTCATTTTCAATTCACTGGCAACTTTCAATTTTTTATCCTCCATATTTATTAATAACCTCAATTCGTCTTCAGCTTTTTGCTGCATCCCATGTAGTTTCCTAAAAGCTATCTCACATTCCTTAAACCTTCCTTTAGAGGCCAACCATTGGGGTGATTCAACACAGAAATACGGCAGACATATATGGATAGTAGAAACAACCATTCCAAATACAGCTAACGTTCTCCAATGGTACAATACTCCTAAAACATGCCCAATACCTATACCCAAAGATGAAGCAACCATAGATATAATACTCTGGTAAAAAGCTCTTGTATTAGGACAAGTATACTCCGCTGCGCCGATCATATTGACTACAATTAAACCACCAGCTGAAGTACCAGCAAAAATCCTCGATAACATCAAAGTTGTGAAGCCAGTAGCGAGATACACAAGCATCCAACTCAAGAGCATTGGTGTTGAAAGGAGAATGAGACTCCATCTCCTACCGATTCTGTCACCGCAGAGAGCGAGGAGGTATATGCCGATGACCACGCAGAATGTCATACTGGTGGCTAGAACGAAAAGAAATGATTAGATTAGTATTTTAATCTATAATTTCACGTATATACTAGTGTGGCGATGCATTATTATTAAGGTTATATAATAATTGTAAGTAATTTATAACTCTTCAAGCTACATTGTATAAAAACCACGCAACATTCCTTTGTGATAGAATTACGTAATATAGATGGAATTTCAACTCTTCTCGAAGCTTGCACTTAGCCAATGACGACTCGACAAGAGTTTCGATGAAACGTTTGTATGATACGAGATATCTTAGCATTCCATGGATTCACCGTGCAGGTGCCGGTTCTATTGCGTAGCAGAGAGAAAAACTCCGAGCAGAGTCCCGGACTTGTGACCGATGGTGTAGGGTTAAGGAATATCCTTGACAGGTAACTAATATCCCCCTTCTCCGCTCGTGTTGTTCTAGTGTGTTGAGTAGTCTTGGATACCCTTTCATACATATAACTTGCTGCCGTTTATTGAGGCTAAGGTCTTTAAGCGAGTTATAGAGAGATTTTGCTGATAATCACCTCGTTCCTTCTTTTACGACGTACAAACTGACCTTATAGCCATTTATAGTTCATTTAATTGTAAGTAGCGAACAAATCGAAACTACCCGACCGATTTCAAAAATTCTGTCGCCAATATAAAGCTACATTATTAAAGAGTAACATATGCTGTATTTTATTCTCGTATTCCCACGGGAATGGGAATTACGCGGGTGAATTTAAGGCAACCATAAACATTATGAATGATGAAAAAAAATATAGCATTTACATTAAGGTGAAATTTAGGGACACTTTTTATGTAGGCGCTGTGGAGTGACAAAGGCTCAAAAATTCAAAATTCATTTATTTCAAGTAGGCTCAGTTTACAAGCACTTTTGATACGTCAGTTGACTATCCTTGACTAAGTAAATGTGAAGTCTGCCAATCCGCATTGGGCCAGCGTGATGGACTATTGGCCTAACCCCTCTTATGTATAAATTAGTTAACGTTGACCTTATTTACCCGAATGTATCTATCATATTCAAACCTAGTCATCATCCCCATTAGATCTATATGGATATAGAATCTGCAATATCTAACCAAATAAATACTACTATCCTACTTCCTACTTCCTGCTAATACTATAAACGCGAAAGTTTGTATTAATGTTTGGATGTTTGTTACTCTATAACGCCGCTACTACTGAAGCGATTTAGCTGAAATTTGGAATAGAAAAAGATTTTACTCTGGATTAACACATAGGCTACTTTTTATCCCGATAAAATCCATGGCTTCCCGAGATTTGCGAAAACTGATGATTTTGATGATATGAATGTTTGTTACTCTTTGACGCCTCAACTACTGAACCGAATTAGCTGAAATTTGGTATTAAGATATATTATAGCATAGATTAACACATAGGCTACTTTTTATCCCGAAAATATCCATAGTTCCCGAGGGGTTTGTGAAAAACTAAATTCCACGCGGACGAAGTCCACTAGTGCTTACCTATAACAGATATTTGACCTTCGTTGAGTGTGATCCCGTCTTCATTCTTCTGCAGAGCCCGGATCAGTCCGGATACATGGCCATATGCAAAACCAACTGATGCCGACGCTATCGTCATAGTGCCCAGAGAAAGGGCCTGCAATGTTTAGAATACTTAAGTTAATAGGCTAGTTGACGCTTTCTTTTAAATGGTCTTAAATCTTTCAATACTAATATATAAAGCTGAAGAGTTTGTTTGATTGAACGCGCTAATCTCAGGAACTACTGGTCCGATTTGAAAAATTATTTCAGTGTTAGATAGCCCATTTATCGAGGAAGGCTATAGGCTATATATTATTCCCGTATTCCTACGGGAACGGGAACCACGCGGGTGAAACTGCGCGGTGTAGCTTATAGTTCATAACTTGAGAGACGTGATAGCCCAGTGGATATGACCTCTGCCTCCGATTCCGGAGGGTGTGGGTTCGAATCCGGTCCGAGGCACCTTTCGACGACCTCCGTGGCGCAGTGGCATGCGCGGTGGATTTAATGACGGAGGTCCTGGGTTCGATCCCCGGCTGGGCTGATTGAAGTTTTCTTAATTGGTCCAGGTCTCGCTGGTGGGAGGCTTCGGCCGTGGCTAGTTACCACCCTACCGACAAAGACGTACCGCCAAGCGATTTAGCGTTCCGGTACGATGTCGTGTAGAAACCGAAAGGGGTGTGGATTTTCATCCTCCTCCTAACAAGTTAGCCCGCTTTCATCTTAGATTACATCATCACTTACCATCAGGTGAGATTGTAGTCAAGGGCTAACTTGTAAAGAATAAAAAAAAAAAAAAAAAACCTCCAACTTTTCAGTTGTGTGCATTTTAAGAAATTAAATATCACGTGTCTCAAACGGTGAAGGAAAACATCGTGAGGAAACCTGCATACCAGAGAATTTTCTTAATTCTCTGCGTGTGTAAAGTCTGTCAATCCGCATTTCGCCATTGTGGTGGACTATTGGCCTAATCTCTTTTATTCTGAGAGGATTGTTAATGATGATTTTTTTTTAATTATTATTATTATGCCTTTTATTGATTAATCTGTGGGCAACTTTGTTTATTTCCAATGGTAAAATTCAAGGACTAACCACTTAGTAGACAAATAATATATAATTAATCAACACTTTATTTACCTTAAATCGATTTTCCTGTGAGAAAATTATCGATAATAGATAATAATTAATAACATTCAATACAGGAAGTTCTCTGTTTATTTACCGACTTCAAAAAAAGGAATCCCACCGAATCAAAGACAGACGTTTACATATTGCAAAAAATATTTGCCTTATTTATATAAATACGGCGATAAACATTAAGCCAATGTTACTCGTTGATAATGTAGGATTTCATTGGTGAAATTGTTTTTATAATAATAAAAGCGAAACATACAAACAAAGTCAGCTTGGTATATCTATATATATGTTACGTTAAAGATCGAAAACGCTCAGTGAGCGGAAAAATAGCTCACAACGCGTTGTGGTCACTGTAAAACATCCACATGGCGAAATTCGTGTTATGGCTCTAATGAAAACGCGCACAAAGCGTTGTGGCAAACAAAGAAAGACCAAATAGCGAAATTCGTCTCGTGACTGTCATACTATTCGATATCAATGCGTTGTGGCAATGAAGAAAAGCCATGACGCGTTTGGAGCATTTATTAATTTAACCATATCACGACGGACAGGTTGTAAGTTGTCGGTATCGGTTCGGGTTCAAAGATGCATTAACTTTATTCATTTCTTTTTTTGCATTTGTTTTATTCATTTATTTTCTGTTTATAAAAGTGAATTTTAATGTCAGCGCTAATTATGAATATACATTTAATATTTTACTCTAAACATGATAAAGTGTTGTTGCTTGTTTCCACAAACTCACGTAATTTATCGTAAAACACTTCTTTTTTATTCGTCATTAGCGGACGTCCGCGTGAAATTCAGTTTTTCACAAATCCCGCGGAAGCCATGGATTTTTCCAGGATGAAAAGTCTATGTGTTAATCCAAAGTAAAATCTATTTCCATTCCAAATTTCAGCCAAGTCGCTTCAGTAGCCGCAGCGTAAAAGAAGAACGAACATACTTATACATTTTCACACTTACACACAAACTTTCGCCTTTATAATATTAGTGTGATTAGTGTGATAATTAGCGCTGACATTCAAATTAACTCTCGTAAACAGAAAAAAATCAATAAAACTGATGATTTTAATGCACTATTGCACCCGAGCCGACACCGACAAGTTACAACCTGTCCGTCGTGATATGGTTAAAAGAATGAATGCTTAGAACGCGTCATGGCTTTTTTTCATTGCCACAACGCGTTGAGATCGAATAGCATGTCAGCCACGACACGAATTTCGCTATTTGGTCTTTCTATGATTGCCACAACGCGTCGTGCGCGTTTTTATTAGACCCATGACACGAATTACGCCATGTGGATGTTTTACTGTGACGCGCGCGTATAACGCGTTGTGAGCTATTTTTCAGCTCACTGACCGTTTTCGATCTTTGAGCGTAACATAGATATAGATATGCCAAGCTGACTTTGTTTGTATGTCACGCTTTTACTATTATGAAAACAATTTCACCAATGAAATCCTACAATATCAAAGAGTAACAAGCTTAATATTTATCGCCGTATAAAACAAGGCAAATAATTTTTGAAATGAAAATATGTAAATATCTGTCTTTGATTCGGAGGGCGTAGGTTCGAATCCGATCCGAGCTATGCGTCTTTTCATAAAATTTCACATGCCCCAAACTGTGAAAAAAAAACATCGTGAGGAAACCTGCATACCAGAGAATTTTCTCAATTATCTGCGTGTGTGAAGTCTGCCAATCCGGATTGGGCCAGCGTGGTGGACTATTGGCCTGACCCCTCTCATTCTGAGAGGAAACTCGTGCTCAACAGTGAGCCGAATATGAATTGTTAATGATGATTTAAAAACTCACCTTCTGATTGATCAGCGACATTGTTATTTGATGTTTGCTTTCTAGTTTGAAAGCCCTATGACTCAGTGGTTAAAATCTGCCTTCTACATCCACGCCGTGTTCGATTCCTAGCTAACCAGACAATATTTGTGTTGTAAACACTATTTTACTATGGATAGTTTTTATTTTATTACTATTTATACATTATACTGAAACATCAGCTAGTATTTTTTTTTGAGGCTAATTTTTTTTTTTTTTTTAAATATACTTGTTTTTTTGTTATTATTGTAAACACACTACACTATCGCTTGCTCGACATAAAGTAAATAAACTGTAATGACATCTTTACGCTTATTGATCTATTAATAATTATCTATAATCAATAAATAATTATCCATAATTACCAACACTTTCATCACAATATAAAATGAAGGCGCTTCCGTTGGATGTTCTTTTTAGATCTTTTATTGCATTGAACAGATTTCAATGCAGTTTTTACCAATAGATAGACATAGGCATACATAGAGAGGTGCGTATCCACCCTAGGATTCTGGGCTAACGCAATGTAAATATAGTGATTAAAGAAGGCTTCAAAATTAAAAAAAAAATCAAAATTCATTTATTTAAGTAGGCTCAGTTTACAATCACTTTAGATACGTCAGTAGACTATTTGTAAAGATTCTACCACCGGTTCGGAAGGCAGGTTCTGCTGAGAAGATACCGGCAAGAAACTCAACAGTTGCTCTTTTAAAAAAAATCATACAATATTGTAATTTACAATTGATGACAACATTACAATTTCTTATAGTTTTACTTCCTGTGTGAAGGTGGAAGCTGATCCAACGGCCTCCAAGCATCTTTATCATTAAGGAACTCATCAATGTTGTAGTACCCTCGACTAGGTAAATGTTTTAACACATTGCTTAAAGCTATGCATTGGCAGGTCCATCACAGTCTTGGGGATCTTGTTATAGAAGAGTACACCCAAACCTACATAAGATTTTTTTACTCTTTGGAGACTTTTTCATCATCATCATCATCATATCAGCCGATCGACGTCCACTGCAGGACATAGGACTTTTGTAGGGACTTTATCACTATATAGTATAAAACAAAGTCGCTTTCTCTGTGCCTATATCCATATGAATGCTTATATCTTTAAAACTACGCATCGGATTTTGATGCGGTTTTTTTTAATATATAGAGTGATTGAAGTGGAAGGTTTATAAGTATTACTAGCGACCCGCCCTGGCTTCGCACGGGTATCACACTAATATTATAAAGGCGAAAGTTTATGTGTGTGTTTGCAACTCCTTTACTGAAGCGATTTGGCTGAAATTTGGAATGGAAATAGATTTTACTCTATATTAACACATAGGCTACTTTTCGTCCCGTAAAAATTCATGGTTCCCGTGGAATTTGTGAAAAACTGAATGGGGATGATGACTAGGTATGAATATATTGATTTGATGATACATTCGGGTAAATAATTTGATTTTCCTTAATAAATAAATAAGGTAAATGTTAACTAATTTATACATAAAAAGCAAAGATTGACTGGATATTTGCAAAAATAAATAAGATTATAAAATTTCATAATCTATTAAATATCTTTTATCGTAATTAGATGAAAATTCATACAGTTTTAGCTTCCTTGGGTACATTAAATGTGATTTTTTCTAATATGTGAACTATAAACATAAACGCACAAATAACAAAGATACCTACGACGTCATTAATTCGTACCATTTTGTATGGGGCGTTTTTCAGGGATCCGCGGCAGCGCCGCAAATCTGACCCTTTAAATCCCTGTAGCTCCGAAAGTAATGATCGCAGATACCCTGTTACTTTTACAAAATTGCTTTACTATTAGCATACTCTTAATTTATATACAATTTAAAAAGCTGTCATCATCCCTATTCCACGCAGACGAAAACGCGGGCGTCCGCTAGTATATAATAAAACTGCATCATTGGTACAGTGATCTTAGTCACTGGTCGTCGGTTCGATTCCTGAGTCAGGCTGTGAAATATTGAGCTTGTTGTATGCAAGATTCCGCCGCCGAGGAAAAACCGGTAATCCATTGTTTATCATTAAAACATGACAGTTATCGTTATAAAGTGAACGATTATCACATAAGCCCGCATCGCATAGCAGTGTGGTGGGCTAAAGCTACAGCTCCCATATGGAGAGAGGCTGATGATAATAGGGATGGTGACAAGGTATCAATATACTAGATGACGCCGCGCGGTTTCACCCTCGTGGTTCCCGTTCCTGTAGGAATATGGGGGTAATATATAGCCTATTGCCTTCCTCGATAAATAGGCTATCTAACACTGAAAGAATTTTTCAAATCGGACCAGTAGTTCCTGAGATTAGCGCGTTCAATAAAACAAACAAACAAACAAACAAACTCTTCAGCTTTATAATATTAGTATAGATTCATTTTTATGGCGCATTCCGGTAAATAAGGTGAATATTAACTAATAAACTCATATGCAGCTCACTGCTGAGCACGAGTCTCCTCTCCTACCTACCTACCTACCTACCTACCTACCTACCGTACCTGTTCCCGTATATAGTCTCCTATAGCCTTCCTCGATAAACGATTAGCGCGTTCAAACAAACAAACTCTTCAGCTTTATTATATTAGTATAGATTTGGGTAAATAAGGCCAGTGTTGATTAAATAACCCATATTCAGCTCACTGTTGAGCTCAAGTCTCCTCTCAAAATGACAGGGTTTAGGCCAATAGTCCATCACGCTGGCCCAATGCGAATTGGCAGACTTCACACACGCAGAGAATTGAGATAATTCTCTGGTATGCAGGTTTCCTCACGATGTTTTTCCTTCACCGTTTGAGACACGTGATATTTATTTTTTTAAATGGCACACAACTTAAATGTTTTACGTGAATGCCCCGGACTCGAACCTACGCCCTCCGAAATCTTTTCGGTTATGCATTTTAAGAGATTAAATATATTACTATATTTTAAATTAAAACAGACAGACTATCGCATTTATAATACAAGTAGGTATGTACCTAAATATAGATTTGGAGTTTGTACAACATTTACATTTATCATCGTCTGCTAAAAATTCCATAATCTTTGCCATCAATCAGTGTTAACATAACATGGTCTCGGATTATTGTGATATGTTTACAATTTACATCAATCTACTATTTAATGCCAAAATATATTCATTTGATTTAGATCTATTCCAGGGGCGTATCTACCCATAACTGGGCATTAACTCGTTAATCCATTAATCGTTAATTAACGAAGTTAACATTTCGATCATCGAATTAACTTTTAAAAATGTTAATGGACACGTTATCTTCCGTTAATATGCAGAAGAAGTTTTGACGGCCTCCGTGACGCAGTGGTATGCGCGGTGGATTTACAAAACGGAAATCCTGGGTTCGATCCCCGGGTGGGCCGATTGAGGTTTTCTTAATTAGTCCAGGTCTGGCTGGTGGGAGGCTTCGGCCGTGGCTAGTTACCACCCTACCGGCAAAGACGTACCGATCACGCAGAGATACTCTTAACATAGTTCGTTCCATCCATCGCCCGGTGAGTGACTCTACTGTTAGTAGTTAGTAGCCTATTTGTTAATCCAGGGTATTACCTATCTTCGTTTCAAATTTCAGCCAAATCGGTTCAGTAGTAACGACGTCATAGAGTAACAAACATCCATACAAACTTTCGCGTTTATAATATTAGTAGGATTTTAAAGAGGAAAAGTTTGTGGTATTGTAGAGAGTAATCTCTGGATGTACTGAATGTTTATACCTAAATGTACAATTATTTCCAAAACCTCGAAAAATATTATAAAATACTAGCTGACGCCGCGTGGTTTTACCCGCGTGGTTCCCGTTCCCGTAGGAATACGGGGATAATATATAGCCTATAGCCTTCCTCAATAAATGGGCTATCTAAAGCAGAAAGAATTTTTCAAATCGGACCAGTAGTTCTTGAGATTAGTGCGTTCAATCAAACAAACAAACTCTTCAGCTTTATAATATTAGTATAGATAATCGAAAGTCTAAAACAGCCTGGACCACAAATCCGCCACTGGCTTACCCTAGTCAAACACCTTGTGCGCGCTACTGTTGGAGAGTATGTACGCATTTAATTGATTGAAGACCGATGTTAATGATGATTGAGTTACAGAGAGACAATGATTAGATTTATGCTACGCACACACCATCCAACAAATCCACGTGCCTGCAGCGCTAACATTGACAACCGATAAAACTGATCTTGTGTTGATCGCGATGTGCATGACATCATGCCGATCGTGACCAACACATCCTCCTGGGTCCTGGGTTCGATCCCCGGCTGGGCTAATTAAGGTTTTCTTAGTTGGTTAGTTAGCACCCTACCGACATAGACGTACCGCTAAGCGATTTAGCGTTCCGGTACGTTGTCGTGTAGAAACCGAAGGGGGTGTGGATAAGTTGATTTTCATCCTCCTCCTAACAAATTAGCCCGCTTCCATCTTAGACTGCATCATCACTTACCATCATGTGAGATTGTAGTCAAGGGCCAACTTATAGAGAACTAGCGGACGCCCGCGACTTTTCCGCGTGAATTTCGATGTCAACTTTACTACTACCCCTACCCTACCCCTACCCTACCACTACCCCAACCCTATTCCTACCCTACCCAACCCCTACCTCTACCCTACCCCTACCCCCACCCTACCCCTACCCTAACCTTACCCTACCCCAAACCTACCCCTACCCTACCCCTACCTTACCTACACCCTACCCCTACCTTACCTACACCCTACCCCCATCCTACCCCTACCCTACCACTTCCCTATCCTACCCGTACCTCTACCCTACCACTATCCTACCCAGCGTCGGATCGAGGTAAATTTTAGAATGGAGCGAGATCCAATTATGGCGCCTTTCGCGCACGTAAATTCATCACATAAATTTCTTTTCGATCTTGTCTTTACCATTTCGGCGCCCCCTAGGATTTAGCGCCTGGAGCGACCGCTCCTTTCGCCGTATGGACGGTCCGGCCCTGATCCTACCTCTACCCCTACCCTACCATTTCCCTATCCTACCCGTACCTCTACCCTACCACTACCCTACCACTACCCCTACGCTTCCCTATCCGTACCCTACCCTACCCTATAACTTCTCTATCTTACTCCTACCCTTAGCAAAATCGGTCCAGTCCTTCGAGAGTGGTGGTATGACCAAGGGAAATAGAGACTTCTGTGCTAATAATACATATAAAGAGGTAAAGTTCGTGTGGTTGTAGGAGGTAATCTCTGGATCCACTGGACCGATTTGGAAAATTGTTTTACCAATAGAAAGCTACGTTATTTGCGAGTGTCATAGGCTATGTTTGATCCCCATATCCACACAGGAACGGGAATTTCGTAAAAGAAAGCACCGGGCGTCATATAGCGGAATTTTTGCGTCTTTTAGAAATTTTGTATTATCTCCGAAACTATTTAAGTAATTAACATACTGTAAAGGGCAAATCTTATCTCCATAATATCCTTGTGATTATTAAATAATTTATTTTAATAAGGATTAAAGTTTATTTGTATAAATAATGACATAAACCTAAGTATATAAGTATAAAAATTTTAATAAAAAAAATTCAACCGACTTCCAACTCAAAAATTAAGCTAAACTAAAAAGCAAAAAATAACATCTTACCTATGTGATACCTTCTGATCAATTTGAAGGCGGTGCCAAGCCAGTGATGTTTTAATTCAAGCCGTTTAAATTACATAATTTCTGTGGTTCTTTCAGAAACGGCTTTAATTAAAACATGACACTGGATTGGCACCGCCTTCAAATTGATCAGAAGGTAGCACATAGGTAAGATGTTATTTTTTGCTTTTTAGTTTAGCTTAATTTTTGAGTTGGAAGTCGGTTGAATTTTTTTTATTAAAATTTTTATTTTTTTATTTTTAGTGTTAGCATACCCACTGTGTGTGTACAGTCACAACCTATCTAAGTGGAAAGTTCTTATCAATACAAAATTATCAAGTCCAAACACAAGGTAGCTACTGTGAACCGTCGAGGAGTTCTCTTCACTGTGCTTTGTCTTCATCACCAGACCTTTAATACAGTCGCAATCCATCTAGGTGGAAAGTTCTCATCAATACAAATTTATCAAGTCCAAACACAAGGTAGCTACTGTGAACCGTCGAGCAGTTCTCTTCACTGTCCCTCGTCTTCATCATCAGACCCTTAATACAGTCACAATCCATCTAGGTGGAAAGTTTTCATCAATACAAATTTATCAAGTCCAAACACAAGGTAGCTACTGTGAACCGTCGAGGAGTTCTCTTCACTGTCCCTCGTCTTCATCACCAGACCCTTAATACAGTCACAATCCTTCTAGGTGGAAAGTTCTCATCAATACAAATTTATCAAGTCCAAACACAAGGTAGCTACTGTGAACCGTCGAGGAGTTCTCTTCACTGTCCCTCGTCTTCATCATCAGACCCTTAATACAGTCACAATCCATCTAGGTAGTAAGTTCTCATCAATACAAATTTATCAAGTCCAAACACAAGGTAGCTACTGTGAACCGTCGAGGAGTTCTCTTCACTGTCCCTCGTCTTCATCACCAGACCCTTAATACAGTCACAACCCATATAGGTGGAAAGTACTCATCAATACAAATTAATCGAGCCCAAACAAAAGGTGACTGCTGTAAATCCTTGACGAGTTCCATCGTCTGTGTTTCGGCTCCATCATCAGACCAACTCCAAACCTTCATAAAGTTGTAGTGGTTTAAAATACCTTATGGAAACACTAACAAACGTACTAGCCATCTCTACAACTTTCGAAAGTTCCCCTCAATTTCTCCAGGATGCCATCATCAGATCCTGACATGAAAAAAATGGGACCACCCTGGAAGTAAACCCTACAAAACAAAAAAAGAATTTTCAAAATCGGTCCATAATTGACGGAATTATCGCTGGACATACATAAAAAAAAAAAAAAAAAAAAAAAAAAAAAAAAACATACATACAGCCGAACGTAGAACCTCCTCCTTTTTGGAAGTCGGTTAAAAACACAAAAGGTACTATATCTGCTAATATATAGAAGATAGGTATATGGTGTCGCGGACTTTTTTGTAGAACTTTTAAAGATACATAAAGCCTCCATACATTAATTTCAATTTTACACAATAGTTAAGGCAGCGCATGCGAATAAGTCTGTTTAAGAGGATTTTCAGTCCGACCTGTATGACAAAAACTGTGATAACTCGGCTAATATATATGATACCTATATAAAATATAGCCTATAGCACTCCCCGATAATGTAGCATTCTACTGGTGAAGTTGAAATCGAACCAGTAGTTCCGAAGATTACCTCATTTAAAAAATGTGACAAACTTACAAACTTACAAACTTTACCTCTTTATAATATTAAGTATAGATATAGATATAGATAAAAAAAACACGTGTGGCACTCGGGGACTGCCGCGGTAAAGCTATAATTATTTATTTATTTTATACTAGCGGACGCCCGCTTCTTCGACGCGTGGAATTCAGTTTTTCACAAATCCCGCGGGAACCATGGATTTTTCCGAAATGAAAAGAAGCCCATGTGTTAATCCAGAGTAAAATCTGTTTCCGTTCCAAATTTCAGCCAAATCGCTTCAGTAGACGCAGCGTTAAAGAGGAACAAACATTCTTACACACTTACCCACTTACACACTTACATACAAACTTTATAATATTTATAATATTAGTGTGATAGTGTGAAGTGTGATTAGTGTGATAAGCAGTATTTTTTTTCTTTAGAAAAGAATAAAAGAAATAAATTGATTGATTGATTGATAAATAAATAATAAAAAAATGTCATTAATGTGTATTAAATGTGTTAACTTGATGCCATAGGCGTATGTAGCGGGTGGGCTGGGTGGGTCGGGCCCACCCAAGAATGGTCCAGTGGCCGCCCTAGGATACTGATACCTCTGATTTGAAATTCTATGATGGACGCGAAAATTAGATACAAAGAAAAAATAATAAAATAAGTCGAGTCATATCAGAGTTCTGCGTCCACAAATATTGTTAACGAAATTTTTATATTGAGTCGATTCTGTTCAGTAATTTGTGGGCCCACCCCAGGCCTCAGACCAATTATAGAAGGACCTGTATCGCACTCATAGTCACGAACAAAATTGTCTGTCATTTTCTGAAGAAAACGAGCTTTGATTTGGTATATATCTTATACTAAACTAGAAGATTTTGCCCGTTTTTTACAGAATTTAATTACACAAAAAGGTATTTTTACGGTGCTCTTTAACCGACGAACACGATTACAACTGTTTAACATCGATTTTATAGAGACAGTTTTTATAATCGCATTAGATCGTTGATCATATACTTTGACAGAAAAGTAAGATATAGCGAGGCAGGTCCTATACAATAATTGGTCTGAGCCCCAGGCCCACCTCAGTGATCCTAGATACGCCAATGCTTGATGCATGGCTTGGGTGTTAATTTCTTGATTCGGTCGCCGCGCTCAAAGCCCGCGATAAAAGCTATACAACAGCTTAAAAAAATCACTTTTATCGAACGTCAAGCCGTCAGCGCTGCAGGCACGTGCACTTACGAGTAAGTTGGATGGTGTGTGGCTAGCTTTATCACTAACGATTACTAATCACTTTGGATGAAGATTACCCCCATCTAGTAGATAAAACTTAAAATACATGTCAAGATATGATCGATCTTTTTCAATTCATTCATTATTCATTATCTCATAAATACGTAATTCTCTCTCCACTTATGATTTTAAAATTATAAATTTTTTGTTTAAATTTTGTTTTATTTCCTTTCTATTTGTCAATTTTAATTTCTATTATTCGTACGACTTGTACTTTTTGCATGCTGCGTCTACCTATAAGTTAAATTATATGTGTGAAGCTACCCTTATTTGTAAAATATTTTGTATGTTGTTCACTGTTCATATAATTTTGTTGATGGTCCAAATAATAAAAAAAAAAAATATATCAACCCATATTTGGCTTACTGCTGAGCTCGGGTCTCCTCTCAGAATGAGAGGGGTTAGGCCAATAGTCCACCATGCTGGCCCAATGCGGATTGGCAGACTTCACACACGCAGAGAATTAAGAAAATCCTCTGGTATGCAGGTTTCCTCACGATGTTTTCCTTCACCGTTTGAGACACGTGATGTTTAATTTCTTAAAATGCACACAACTGAAAAGTTGGAGATGCATGCCCCAGACCGGATTCGAACCCACACCAGAGGTTATATCTACTGGGCTATCACGGCGTTTTTCAGTTTTTTTTTTATTCTTTACAAGTTAGCCCTTGACTACAATCTCACCTGATGGTAAGTGATGATGCAGTCTAAAATGGAAGCGGGCTAACTTGTTAGGAGGAAGATGAAAATCCACACCTCTTTCGGTTTCTACAGGGCATGGTACCGCAACGCTAAATCGCTTGGCAGCGCTAAATCTCAATCTGCCCAGCTGGGGATCGAACCCACGACCTCCGTTCTGTAAATCCACCGCGCATACCACTGCGCCACGGAGGCCGTCAAAGTTGAACATCTAATATGACCTGATGACCCTAATGTGGGACGCTACATGCGTTGACACATCACCGTGTCATATCAGGGAGACAGAATCAAGACCGGAAGCCGCAGCAAGAAAAAGCTGAAACCGGTAAGTGGCTCAAGTATGCCTCTCTGACAGAGAGTTACATATTTGTACCCTTGGAGACCCTTGGGCCATGGAGTCGCAGTGCCAAAAAATTTCACCAAATCATTTCACCGCAGCTAGTTGCCTCGACTGGTGACAGAAGGGCTGGCTCATTTTGCGCAAAAGCCTATCTGTCCAGCGCGGAAATGCAGCCAGTATTCTTGCCACCATTCCACGTGGGTATGATTTGTATAGTTGTTAGAATAAGTTAGCATAAGTTCCATAATGTATTCTTTGTTAATAAAAAAAAGAATCTAATATTAAATAGAATGTATTACATTAATTTTAAAACGTCAAAAAATACATTTGGAAGTTAATGAGCGCAACGAATTAATATATAATTAATTCCATAACTAGCTATGTAAATTATAGCCACCATAACAATTAATTATCATGTTCTTTGTTAACCTATACCAGGGTTTCTCAAACTTTCGACTCCACGAACCCCTGTTAAAATTTCCAAGTGACAGCGAACCCCAGCGAAGTAATAAAAACCCCTTACTAAACCCCTCCCAGGATAAAAAAAAACACTGTTGAAGAAAATAAGGTTTTTATTTGAATAAAACACATAAAGTACCAAAAGAAATGTCTTTGTAATATTAATGTGAAGGGTGTGCTTGTTTCTTCACGCAAATGGATTAAATGTTAGGAGTAATTTTGGACAATTTTAACCTTCTTTTATTCTGACTCGATATCAGTTATCCAGCCACCATTACGTAAATCTTGTCGCGAACCCCCTGCCGTCGAAAAGCGAACCCCTAGGGGTTCGCGTACTCTACTTTGAGAAACCCTGATCTATACTAATTACTAGCAAATGTATACGCGTTTTCATCCGCATAGTTCCCGTTACCGTGAAAATACAGGGATAAAATATTGTCTATGTTCATCAGGAATAATGTAGGATTATAATAGTGCAAGAATTTCCTAAATCGGTTCAGAAGATAGTGTTTACCTTCTACAACCTCATGAACTTTTTTCACAAAGAAGTTTTCGTTGAATGTAATATATTATAATATGATATAATACAGGGTGATTCGGTCTTTAGTGCGGATATTTTTTTTCGTGGTTCTGTATCAATAATAGAATATAAATCTACAAACAGTTCGATACATTTTATGTAATTTTTTTTTTAATTTATGTCTCTAAAATAACAAAATAATGTACATATTATTACTAAACAAGATATATTCAGCTTAAAAGTGATCTGGTGACGTCCTTTAGGTATCAAACGAAAATAAAATAAACGCACAATAGGGTGACCCTAAAATTCTGTTCAAAAGTAAATAACTTTAGCTAACGTTAATTTTGTTATTTTTGAGTTAAAAAAAAAAAAAGAAAAAATACGTGATCATTAAATTTTGTTTATGTACAAAATATAAAAATATCCGCACTAAAAAAATTTTCTTCCTGTATATTATTACGGATTAGGCTTATTAATAGGCTTCAAAAACTTTAATATCTTGTAAATTTTAACATTCCTGCTTCGGTTTAGCAAGGCACTAGACGGGCTTTAGATTTTTATGACAAAATAATCAATTTAAAAAAATTTGAATTAGTAATTAATATAAAATAAATTTAATAATAAAAAAAAAATTAGTTAACCCTTAATTTAATATTTGTTAGTTACTTCATGAGGTGTTACAATGTATACATACAGACAGGTTAATTGTTTGTATTTAATTTTAAAAATAATCCAATAGTTATCTAGAGATTTCAAAATATGCCTATGTCATTTTGAGTTTAGAGTATTGAACCTAACAGTGAACCTTGCGGTACACCAGCTTACAAAGGATAAAACTTAGGACTATTCATCTTCTTTTATTTGGAAGATTCTATCAATCAATCCAAAGAAGCTAGCTGTATTTTAGTTTAGAATAGTAGCCCTGTATGATCTACCCTGTCGAAGGCTTGCTACACATCTAAGATTGCAAAAAATCAGTATTCTCTATTTCCAAGAGTTTTCCTATAATGGTTTTGCATATTCTATGATTATTTTCTATCTTTTTGTTGATTATTAAAATAATTTTGTTTTCTAAATTGCAGATTCTAGCTCTGGGCACTATGACATTAACATCTATATCAGTCGGGTTTGCGTACGGCCACTTGTCGGGCCTGGTCCGTGCTCTGCAGAAACATGAAGATGGAATTACGCTCAACGAAGGTCAAATATCTCTTATAGGTAAGCTTGAGCAATTGTCAGATAAATATTTTGTGCCAAGATCTTATAATTTATCTTTACTAATATTATAAGAAGGAAAGATGTGATTGTTTGAAACTATCGAACCGATTTCAAAAAATCCTTCATTGTGGGAAGCTACGCTGTCCCCGGGTGCTATAGGCTTTATTTTATCCCCGTATTCCTACGGGAACAGGAACTCGCGGGTAAAACAGCGTAGCATCTGCTAGTATTAATATAAAACAAATATACTCGTATATACTCGTACAATAATGAGATAGGTAGAGAGACAATAAACGATTGTTCATGACTTTTCATTCTACATTCATTTTTTTTTATTTTCAGCTGCCTGTATGATATTCTGCTGTACAGTGGGCATCACATTCCTCGCTTTTTGTGGCGACTCTATCGGCAGAAGATGGTGTAGCACACTCTTCTCTATCCCATTGCTGTTAAGCTGGATACTCGTGTACTTTGCAAGAGGATTCATACTTTTGATAGCTTCTAGAATACTCGCTGGAATCGCTGCTGGTGCGTTGACTGTACTCAATTTAGTGGCGGCAGCAGAGCTCACCTCACCGAAATCTAGGGCATTCTTCCAGAGTATAGTGTCAATGGTTGCACCAGCTCTGGGTACAGGATTGGGGCATGCTTTTGGTGTAATAATCCATTGGAGGACTTTAGCAATAGCTGGAATAATTCTGTCTGCTATCCATACATGTCTGCCATTATTTTGCGTCGAATCACCCCACTGGTTGGCATCTAGAGGTAAATTCGACGAATGTGAAGTCGCTTTCCGACAATTACACGGTCCAAAGCGTTCAGAAGCCGAATTGAGAATGTTAATAACATTTGAAAGCAATAAACAGAAGAGGACGACAGTTAACAACGGTTTCAAGAAAGTTGTTGCTGCGTTTAGAAAGAGATACTTATGGGGTTTGATTTTAATGAATTTCTTCATAAATGTGTATTATGCTGCCGCTGGGAAAGTAGTTTTTACTAATCTAGCGACTGTTATGTTGGAAGAAATGACTGGGACGTCTGATATTTTGTTATACACGCTATTGGTCGACGGTTTTATTGTAATAGGCACATGTATATCTTGTGCTTTGATAAGAAAGTTATCAGTACGTGTGCTTTTATTCTCATCTGGTGTAATTGCTAATTTGTTGTTAATTATTTTAAGTGCATGCTTATATTTTAAATCTAATGATGTTTATTTCCAATGGATAAACGTTAGTATTCTTGCATTCTATTATATTATAGTACATGCAGGTCCCTATCCTGTAATGGACATTTTGTTGGGTGAGATGTTCCCTTTGGAGATCAAGTTATACTGCTTCTTGTTGTCTACACCAGCGGTTGTCTCTACTGTAGTCGCTGGAATAATGTTTATGCCAAATCTAGTCACTGCTATCGGCTACCATGGGCTGTTCCTCCTCAATTCAGTCATCTCCTGCATCTGTATGGGTTACTTTTGGGTAACTTTACCAGAAACTAAGGGGAAGACGTTGCAAGAAATCGAAATTTACTTCAAAAAGAACGATTTTGACGAATGTAATGTTAGTTTTGATGATCAAGTAAAAACTTTTATATGATTTTTATTTTTTATTGTATATTTTTTGTGTTAGTTACCTCATAACTACGTGCTTTATTGACCAACTTTGAAAAACTGTTTTTTTTTTCTGAAAGAGTGATCCCAAATTGGTCCTATTTAATTTTGATTTTCATGAAAGTAAAGTACTTTTGTGTTAAAATTTAACTGAATAAAATCTTTTTTACAAAATTTACAAACTTCAAACAAAGAATTATTACTGATTAGCGTAATGTGATCACAAAGCGTCTCCACTCAGCAGTTAGCTGAGTCTGTCAGAAAACCTAATTATTCTTCCGTTATTTATGTGAGTTATTATCGAAAATTATCATGCAACCATAGATATTTATAGAACTCATAAATATTTTTTTCGTTTCTAATTTAAATATCTACTAGAAGTATTTAAATTAGAAACATCACATACTTCTAACTGCCACTAAGCTTTAAGGTTATAATAACAGGCACAATACGGCTTAAATCTTTAATTACGGGCTTGTAAGTTGCGGATGCTGATTTGTTCACATCCGCAGATGCGAATGCGGATGCGGATGTTGAAGATTTTATGTAAATAAAGTCTATTCATGAAGAATTAAAACAATGGTAACTTAATTATTAATATATTTATTGTAATAAATCAAACATAAGTACTTATTTTTATATTAAACGCCTACTGGTTCTTATATTATAGGGGGGAAAATAGGAGCATTATATATCTATATCTATATCTATATCTATATCTATATCTATATCTATATCTATATCTATATCTATATCTATATCTAAACTTATAATAAAACTGCTCTGAAACGAATGTATCATTAAAATCAATATATTCAAACCTAGTCATCATCCCCATTGCCGCCTTTTCTGATTCAAGGCGATTACGCAGAGGTTCCTAGATCCGCGCTACTAATTATGAGCTATGGTCCTGAGATAGGTAAATACGGTAGCAAATTAAATAGAGCCTCAATAGCTCAACGGTCAAACACTCATACTTTACCATTTTTAACAAAAAAGGACGAGGTTCCTAATTCGGGTCTGTATTTTATTATATGCTATGCAATTACTCAAAGACCTGACCTAAAGGCTTGGACCGATTTGATTATATTAATTTTTTGTTTCAAAATATATACTCCTGTGGTGGTCTCAGTGTCATGGGGAACTTTAAAAATCGCATGGACGTCACCGCTTTCAAACTGATCTGCAGGGAGAACATATCAGGGGTGGTGGTTCGATCCCCATCCCGTTGGTCTATTGTCGTACCCACTCCTAACACTGTCTTTCGCGACTAGTTGCACGGGAATGGAATTTTTTTCGAAGCATCTAAGCCTATAGTTAAAACGCCAATTATCAAATAAGACTTTTTAATTGTTCATTATTATTCAACACTTCCTCAATATCGAAGTTCTTCGTCTTAAAATACACCTCGATCTCTTGTAACGTCTTCCCTTTCGTTTCTGGCAGCCTTATGTAGAAGTACAGAAGACATACCGACATTATTATGGCATTCAGAAAGAATAGACCATGATAACCCATTAGATTCACAATATATGGAACCAGTAACACACATAAGAATATGGTAGCCATGATCATTGGGGAGGATATGAAGAAGAAAAACAATTTGAGCTCCAAGGGAAACAATTCACCCAAAATAATCTCGATAACAGGGTAAGGGCCAGCGTGGATGACTATGAAATAAGCAGCGAGTAATGTTACGTTGATCCATCTAAAATACGCTTCATCATTCTTGAAATACAAGCAAGCACTTAAAATTAACAGAATTGCAATCGAAACCAACGAAGATCTAAACAACGTCACCCTCACTGAAGCTCTTTTGACTAAAACACAAGATATCAAACTGCCCAATAAAACAAACGCATCTACTAACAACGTAAACAACAATATATCGGATGTACCGGTTACGTCTTTCAAAATAACAGTGGCTAAGGTACTAAATATCACTTTACCGGCCGCAGAATAGAACGCATATAAAAATGTAGTCATCAGCATCAAATCCCAGAAGTATCTCTTCTTGAAAACGTTTATCAGTTTCCTCAAAATGTTTTTAGACTTCATCTCTGTTGCTACCTTTTGTTTATTCTTCTCTACCTTGATCAACAAGCTCAACTCCTTCTCTGTATCGACGCCATTGCCGTGGAGTCTTCTAAAAGCTGTCTCACATTGTTCAAACCTCCCTTTTAACGCCAACCAATGTGGACTTTCAAACCAGAAGTATGGTAGAATGACGTGGATTATAGCTAAGAATATTCCTATCAATGCTGAAGTTCTCCAATGCAGTAGTATCCCCAAAACATGGCCAAGTGTAATTCCCACTGTCGGAGACACGACGGTCGCTAAGCTGAGATGAAAACCACGTGTTTCCTGCGTCGCAAATTCTGCTACAACAGCCGTGTGTAGTACCATCAATGGACCTATAACAAAAATCAAAATCAAAATCAAAAATCATTTATTTCAAGTAGGCTCAGTTTACAAGCACTTTTGACACGTCAGTTGACTATTTGTAAAGATTCTACCACCGGTTCGGAAGGCAGGTTCTGCTGAGAAGATACCGGCAAAAAACTCAATAGTTGCTCTTTTGAAAAAGTCATACAGTATTATAATTTACAATTGATAACAATTACTGTTTACATTTCTTATAGTTTTACTTCCTGTGTGAAGGTGGAAGCTGATCCAATGGCCTCCAAGCACTTTTATGTTTAAGGAACTCATCAATGTTGTAGTACCCTCGACTAAGTAAATGTTTTTAACACATTGCTTAAAGTTATGCATTGGCAGGTCCATCACAGTCTTGGGGATCTTGGTACAAAAGAGTAGTACACCCAAACCTACAAAAGATTTTTTTACTCTTTGGAGACGATATGCAGAAATAACTGACTTATGCCCGTGTCTAGTAAGACGTGGGTTTAAATCTCCTTTAACAGATAAATGAATCATCGTCATTATCATATCAGCCGATGGACGTCCACTGCAGGACATAAGCCTTTTGTAGGGACTTTCAAACATCACGATCCTGCCCTTGTCATTCCCATACATTTTTCTAGTTTTCGAAGCGTTTGCGATCGTAGAAAGAGATTCGATGTGCCACTTGGGTACAGGGGCTAAGCCTGCATCCAACGAATCCCTGTGTCAGTCCACCTGGTGGGGGGTCGGTCTTATAAGGCTTAGTTAGCGAACAAGTCTCGGAACCATAGGTCATCACTGGCAACACGCACTGTTCGAAGACTTTTGTCTTTAGACACTGGGGAATTTATATTTTTAATAAGAATAAATGAATATTTAAAAATATATTTTAGAAACAAGTTTGAAGGCATTTTCAAGGCGTCCCATTTTGCCACGTGTGAGACCCCCCCCCCCCCGTACCTCGCTACGCCCATGCCAATAGCGGTCGAACGGGAAATATAACTCTCTCTGTCGTCCCAAGGCAACGAAAACGAAAAAAGAGACGTATGCCTTCTTTAGGACCACCTGCTTCCGTCTACGAGTAGTTTAAAAAATAATGCTCCTTTCTTACCTGTTGACAGACCTGCGAAAAACCTGGATAGTAAGATTACAGCAAAACTGTTCGCATTGTAAAGAAGTATCCAGTTAAGGATAGAAGGTGTTGAACAGATGATGTAGACCCATCTCCTACCAACTCTCTGGCCGACCATAGCCATATAAAGCAGACCGATTATGAAGAAAAGGTTCAGGAACGATGCTGAAATGGAAAAGAAAGCTGTTAAAGAGAAATCGGTTTTCGTAAATGTTATCGCCGTTTAGTGTTTTAAATAGTAGTCTGTGACGGATATGACGTCGCTCGATCTCGTGTTGGCTTCAGTGTGCTCGTGGCGTTCGAGCAGTCCACATCTCTTGTTGTGTAATTCTTTATGGGTTACTTGGGATAGGCGGGGAGAGTGACTTGAGTGGAAAAGGGGAGTGTTTGATATCAGTAAAAGGCGCCTTTAACCTTTACACACATCGTTCACAAGTACGTGACTTCACTCAAGGTCATTCTCTGCCATTCTAGGGACTTATTTTGGTTACAGTTTGATTAAGTTATCCTGACAAGTGTTGTGAATCATAACCTTTGTTCGACATTAGTTTTCTTATATTTGTAATCACTTTTGAGTCCTATTATATATACATTTGGACCTGAAGTTACAGAACCGAAAATAGGCCATAAATTAGTGCATTTAAGGAGATTTCATAAGGCCAATTTTCACGGAAATCTATAATGGCCTAACGGTTAAAATACTTAATGGCTTTTCCTGTAACATCAGTTAGGCAAATGGCTCTGTCTACGTCCTTTTATTCCGTGGCTCTATCCAATCCTGAGACGTCAGCCCATGCTCCTACCCATAGATAAACTAGATGCTTCCGTCCGATATATTATAGGAAGCTAAATCTATGATTATTTACAAAAAGAAAATGAAATCTTATTTATTGAATACCATGTCATTGTAACCTTAGACCATTAATAACAGGACTTGGTTTGCTAACCGTTACCCCTCTGGCAAAGATCAAAAATCTATGATCTAATGCGTTTATAAAAACTGTTGCTACAGAATCGATGTTTCATTGTTGTAATCGTTTTCGTCGTGTAAGGAGCTCCCTAAAATGCCGGTTTGTGTAGTTAAATGGCATGAAAACGGCCAAAATCTTGTAGTTTAGTAAAAGATGGAGTAACGTTTCATTTGAAAGTATTTAGACCTTAATTTTATCAAATTTTTAATAAAAACAATTTATAAAAAGAATCGATTCTTTTGACGAAACAGCCAAACATCGATCAGTAATCGAATATTCTATGTATTTAATCTGTGGATCGTCTAAGCAATGTGTTTGTTAGTGTGTGTAAAAATTACGCGTGTGTGTATTGCGAGTCAAATTTATAGTTGTGTGTAGTGTATGGACATGAATATGGACGATGTGTGAGTTTACCTCGTCCCCCTCAAAAAATGACAGACTTTTTTGTTGGTGAATTTGGGTGCGAACCACGTCCAGTTATTAATGGTCTAAGCATTGTAACACATGTAAGTAGCGTACACATGTAGAGCGTAAGCTGTAATCTTTGTTTTATTAAAACTAATCGTGTATTCTACGCAACAAGCATGTAATTTTGTAACTACCCGCATTTATAGCATTATTTGATTTTTTGTATGTAAAATTTAAATCTAATTAGTATGTACACTCGTAAATAATTATCTTAGTTCAGTTAATTGTAATTCTTTTGAGAAAATAATGATCTGAAACCAGAGGAGCGTCTCCATAGGCTAGTATCATAGCCGATTATGGAATTTGTTCTGTGGTGACTTTGGAAGTTAGCGGTTTTAATAGAAACTCAATATTGTCCAAGTTTAAAACGTAATCTCATATTTTCTGCTGGATATCATTCATCTAAATCATGTCTCCAGTCAGACGCAGAGTCATCACAGTTTGTTCAGGTTGAGTAGATCGAAAGCGCAAACAAATATGGCCGTACTGGTGACGTCATAACACCTCTAGGGCTTTCAGTGAACGAAACCGGGAACGAATTATTGAATAAAAGTCTGATGCAAGAAGATGCATTGGTGGACGAAGGGGTGAATGTGGGCACATACCATCAATGCCCGTTTTTGAGATAAACCGTACTCACCTAATAAAGACATCTGTCCCTCAGTGAGGATGATACCATCTGCTTTACTCTGTAAAGCCACTATTAGTCCACCTACTTGTCCGTGTGTGTATCCGAAAGAGATGCTGGTCCAGTTCAAAGTGAATATCACTAGGAACTGAAAATTATTAATATATTATTAAAATAATGTATATAAGCTAATGTTACGAAACAGAATAGTTTTTTATATGTTTTTATTATACAATCCGCGGATAAAACTGCGAGGCACAGCACATCTATTAAATTAATTACATAAAAAGCGTAGACAGAGATAACTTCGTTAATGCTTTGATTTCTAAACTGACTGTTTGTGTCATTGTCAAACTGTCATCTTCGAATGAAACGTCAAATTTGATTTTGACATTTCAGTGGATCAATAATACAGAAATTCTGTGTTGCGATTTTTATTAAAAATCTACATTTAACTGTGTATTTGAGGGGCGTTGGTTTTCCAAATCGATACGGAAACAGTTCACGTAAGTATTTATCTCCATTTACCTACTCTTTATTATGTTTTGGATGAGTTTTAAGAATCAATTTAAGTACAATGATTTTGACCTATTACACAAACTTTTCCTCCCCTTTCGACTGTTATCAAGACTTTTCTCCCCTAAATTGATGATTGTTTTAATTCGCTGCTTAATTCACTTCCTTAATTAATGATAATTGAGTGAGTGTAAGACTTATTTTAAATTGATTATCGCTATAATGGCAGTATAATGTCCATAGGCCATAACTTAGCTATAAATTAATTTTTTTGAAGTAACTTGAAAATTTTCTCAATTCTCTATGTCCGCACTAGGCCAGCAAGCATGGTGGAGTAAGTAGCCTAACCCCTCTTTTTCTGAGAGGAGACTCAGGCTCAATAGTGAGAATATAGTAGTTTGTGATGAGGGACCGATTTTGAAAATTCTATTACTAGTAATAGAAATGCCACATTATTTGTAACTGTCATAGGCTATATTTTATCCCCATATTCTCCCAGGAATGGGAACTATGCAGGTAAAACTGTAGGTTCATCATCATTATTATCAACCCATATTTAACTCACTGTTGAGCTTGAGTCTCCTCTCAGAAGGAGAGGTTAGGCCAATAGTCCACCACGCTGGCCCAATGCGGATTGGCAGACTTCACACACACAGAGAATTAAGAAAATTCTCTGGTATGCAGGTTAGAAGGTTAGTTTGAAGGAAAAACATCTGCAGATATGCAATGTATGAGACATGATATTTAATTTCTTAAAATGCACACAACTGAAAAGTTAGAGGTGCATGCCCCGGACTGGATTCAAACCTGCACTCTCCGAAATCGGAGGCAGAGGTCATATCCACTGGGGTATTACGGCTCTTAGGTAACTAACTGTAGGTTGTCTTGTAGTAAATAATAAAACATAATCACCTTGTCCCAATTGATCTTTGCCCAGTATTCTTTTAAGTTACACATTGCTGATCTTCAAAAATCCTTTCAAAATGAATCACTCTTCATTGATATTGGTAAAATATCTCAAATACTAGTTGAAGCTCTAAAATCTCACAAGGTTCATTAACTGCTGGTATCTGTATAAAAAAGAAAAAATAAAAAATTAATTAAGAGCCTCAATAGCTTAACGGTAAAGCGGCCTGACTCATCACAAAGGGGTGGTGGTGCGTTGTTTTCAATAATAGTCCAACCCCACCCCATAGGACTGTTATACCTACTCATAATACATTTTCTATTATGAGTAGGTACGTCTTTTTATATAAAACCTTTATATGGTTTATGACCTAACAAATGAACTAACTAAAAATGGCTATGTAGTTAGTCTGTACGCCGTAGAAGTAGGTGCGAGAGGATTACCAGCAAAATCTCTCTATAAATTGCTTAAAGACCTTGGCCTCTAGAAGTGCAGCTAGTTCTATATTAGAACGAGTATCCAAAGCTGCTTTAATAGGATCTTACCAAATTTGGATAGGTAGGGAGAACAACACGAGCAGAGAAGGGGAGTGTTGATCGATTGTCAAGGAATTCCTTAACCCTACATCCAGTAGTCTCAAGTCCTGGACTTTGCTTGGTGTTTTTCTTTGTACCACGCGATGGACCTGGCACCCTGGTGAATCCATGGAATGCTAAGATAATTGTCTCTCAACTATGAATTTTGGTACAATTTCTATGTACATTGCATACCTTATAAATAATATATTATGCTGACTGTAATAGGAGCATAGGTTGTCAAACTTTGACACTTTATAAAATAAGATATTATTATTATCTCTTTCGAGGAGACTGTTAGTCCATCTATATATTATGTGTCATATTGTTAGTCCTCGATGGACTTCTCAACTATTATTAAACACAGCTAAATCACCCATACAGGGCTCTTAGTCATGAGCTGGTTCTTGTGTGGCACAATGTATTCAACACCCAACCCCCCCCCCCCATATACGCCTATACATTACCAATAGTCCACTAGTCCAATAGTCCACTAGTCCAATAGTCCAACAGTCCACTAGTCCAATAGTCCAATAGTCCAGTCCTACACAAGATTCGTCACTTTCATGAAAGTCTTCTGGCAAAAAGTACCAGGAGAGCATAGCTACATAAGAGCTTAATATGTAGGCTTAACTCTATCTCTGTCTACAGCACCATGGCGGACCCCTGGGTGATACAGCCCCACGAGCACTCCAAGTTTGCGGACCACTTCCGGAACCTGGGGCCCATAAATGGCACGCTGACTGGGGAGCAGGCCAAGAGGTTCATGCT
Organism: Bicyclus anynana; assembly: GCF_947172395.1. Lineage (NCBI taxonomy): Eukaryota > Metazoa > Arthropoda > Insecta > Lepidoptera > Nymphalidae > Bicyclus > Bicyclus anynana. The sequence goes on from NC_069109.1 coordinate 964,011, forward strand.
GCAGGTTAGTAAGCGTTGACCTTTATTACATTTTTTTTAACAATATGGAACAGAACATTGACATTATGAATGTGACATTCCTGTTATGAATGAGACATTCATAATTTTTATGGTCTACTTACTGATCAGTTTGAAGGCGGTTATAAGCTGATGATGTGTTATCAAGCCATGTAAGAATATCACATATAATAAGTTTTCAGACAGTGTTCTTTCAGAAAAGACTTAAATTAACACATCAAAAAAAAGGAGTTTTTTTGAAATCGGTTAAAAATAGGTTACAATTATTGCTACAAAATTACAGTTAGATTTTGAATATGTTAATTCTTAGCAATATGATAAAGAAAAATCACTACTAAGATTATAGAGTGGCAAAGTTTGCGGTGTTTTGGAATTTATTTTACCTCTACAAAGCGACGTTATTTGTCAGTGCAATATGCTATATTTACCCCATATTCTCACGGGAACGGGAACTACGGCGACACCAAAAGATTGCAGCCGACTATATTAGGTCCACAGAATAAAGAACGATACAGAATGAGTCTGTAAAAGCAGTGCGGTGAGACCGGTAAAACCCATTAAAAAAACAAATGTCACATGTCTCCTTGACATCAGAATACACAATTTTTTTTTAAATTTGTATTTCAAGATTTAACACTAACAACATTTACGTAAATTGAAATCGTAATAGACTCATAATCATAATCAATATATAATTATATTAAATTCAATATTGTAGGGAAAACATCGTGAGGAAACCTAACCCCTCTCATTCTGAGAGAAGACTCGAGCTCAGCAGTGAGCCGAATATGGATTGATAATGGTGATGTACGATGCGGATATGTGGACACCAATCTTTAATGTTAAATCATGTCTTAACACTTGCTAACATTTTAGGTTTTGTAGTATTAAAAAATCTCAGATTAGAAATAAAATATATTTAACAAAAAAATTTACCTGAGTCCAAAATCACAAAAATAAACAAAAAAACGAAAAATCGCATGTGTTACCTTCTGATCACTTTGAAGGCGGTGCCAAGCCAGTGACGTATTAATTAAAGCCGTTTCTGAAAGAACCATGGGAAAGAACTGTCTTTATATCCTAAAAGTTAGTTAGCTAGTTATTGCATCACTGTGTTGGTACCGCCTTCAAAGTTATCAGAAAGTAACACATGTGATGTTATTTTTCTTGCTTGTTAGTTTATTTTTGTGATTTTGAACTCAGTTAAATTTTTTTGTTAAATATATTTTATTTTTCCGATTTTAGTGTGTGCATTTAATTTTCATGAGCAATTTTGCGTTGAAATTAAAATAACGAAATTGCCCGTATTGTGGCGGTGAACGAAACGAATTTCGTTATTTTCATTTTAACACAAAATTACTAAACCGGTTTTCATGAAAATTAAATGGGACCAATCTGGAAGTATACTCTTTCAAACAAAAAAAGATTTTTTTAAATTGGTTAAGAAATTACGAAGTTATGCGGTAACAAACATAAAAAAAGAAGCATACGCATCGTATCGAGAACCTCCTCCTTTTTTTTAGAAGTCAGTTATTAAATCTACAAATTACCTTTTAAATAAGATTTTCAAATTAACTAATTATATTAATTTAAAAGTTAAATTAAACTTGAACATTTAATTATTTGCACGTCTACACGATTAACCGTTTTAAACTAAACTGAGTAACACGTGATTTTCTATTATATTTTAAACGTTAATTGTTACTTTTTAGCAAGTATAATAAAGTTAAGTTAGGGTTCCGTTGGTCTTGTAGTTGCTCCATCACTGTCCGTTCGCCATGTCGCTCAGAGAGTATTAGTATACTAGCTGACGCCGCGCGGTTTCACCCGCGTGGTTCCTGTTCCCGTAGGAATACGGGGACAATATATAGCCTATAGCCTTCCTCGATAAATAGGCTATCTAACACTGAAAGAATTTTTCAAATCGGACCAGTAGTTCCTGAGATTAGCGCGTTCAATCAAACAAACAAACTCTTCAGCTTTATAATATTAGTATAGAGTATAGATAATAATTATTGTTATTTGGGCTTATCTTTATATATAAAAAAATAAAAGTCAAAAACTATAACCCGACTACGTAAAAAGGGGTTAGGCGGCCTCCGTGGCGCAGTGGTATGCGCGGTAGATTTGCAAAACGGGGGTCTTGGGTTCGATCCCCGGCTGGGCCGATTGAGGTTTTCTTAATTGGTCCAGGTCTGGCTAGTGGGAGGCTTCGGCCGTGGTTACCACCCTACCGACGACGTACCGTCAAGCGATTTAGCGTTCCGGTACGATGTCGTGTAGAAACCGAAAAGGGGTGTGGATTTTCATCCTCCTCCTAACAAGTTAGCCCGCTTCCATCTTAGACTGCATCATCACTTACCATCAGGTGAGATTGTAGTCAAGGGCTAACTTGTAAAAAAAAGGGGGTCTAAAAAGAACGAAACAACAAAATATTTCAGATCTAAATAGAGACCTTGGTCCGTTCCGCCCGTATTCCGTCATATAGTTTTTATTACAAAATTTATATAGCCCATGTCTCAATTTGAATTATTACGAATCTTTTGTCACCTCGTTTATTAAAATCGGTTCAGTACTTTAGGCGCTACTGTGGGACATACATACATAGACTGCCAAAATCATTACCCTTCTTTTTGGCTTCACCGTAGTCGGGTAAAAATGAATTGCTGTTCTCTAGTCTCGCTAAAACTCGAGAACGGCTAAACGGATTTATATTATCTTTCGTATATTTTCGTTTATTCTTATCCCTTTTAGAGTAGGGGTAGGATAGAGCTATGGTAGGGGTAGGATAGGGATAGCTATAGCTATCGCAATCGCATTTAATCCCATCCCAGTCCATTCTGTTCCATTCGCTATCGCTATCACGGCTTTCGATACAAACTTCCAACCCCTATTTTACCCCCTTCTCTTTTTAATTTAGGGATAAAAAGTTCTGCTCCAAAGTCCCATTTATCATAATACCAAAATTAATTTTAATTTAAAAAAGTAACAGACAGACAGACTTTCCCATTTATAGTATTACGAGTATCTATACTTAATATTATAAAGCTGAAGAGTTTGTTTGTTTGAACGCGCTAATCTCAGGAACTAAAACTTTAAAAAATTCTTTCAGTGTTAGATAGCCCATTTATCGAGGAAGGCTATAAGCTATATTTTATTCCCGTATTCCTACGGAAACGGGAACCACGCGGGTGAAACCACGCGGCGTCAGCCAGTGTTTTTATAAACTAAGTAAAGTAGTAACCCAACTTTAACGAAAATGAGATCTCTATGAAAAATTATCAATTATTATTATCTTTGGCATGCAAAATCAACTAGAACAAATGTATAAATTTAATTTTAGTTTTATGTCACTAAAGACATAATAACCTAATAGCACAATAAAAAATATTTTATTTTTCATTAGCGCATGTAACGCAAAAGTCAATTTAT
>NC_069109.1:967660-1094196 GCF_947172395.1 Bicyclus anynana
AGACCGGATTCGAACCCACACCAGAGGTTATATCTACTGGGCTATCACGGCGTTTTTCAGTTTTTTTTTTATTCTTTACAAGTTAGCCCTTGACTACAATCTCACCTGATGGTAAGTGATGATGCAGTCTAAAATGGAAGCGGGCTAACTTGTTAGGAGGAAGATGAAAATCCACACCTCTTTCGGTTTCTACAGGGCATGGTACCGCAACGCTAAATCGCTTGGCAGCGCTAAATCTCAATCTGCCCAGCTGGGGATCGAACCCACGACCTCCGTTCTGTAAATCCACCGCGCATACCACTGCGCCACGGAGGCCGTCAAAGTTGAACATCTAATATGACCTGATGACCCTAATGTGGGACGCTACATGCGTTGACACATCACCGTGTCATATCAGGGAGACAGAATCAAGACCGGAAGCCGCAGCAAGAAAAAGCTGAAACCGGTAAGTGGCTCAAGTATGCCTCTCTGACAGAGAGTTACATATTTGTACCCTTGGAGACCCTTGGGCCATGGAGTCGCAGTGCCAAAAAATTTCACCAAATCATTTCACCGCAGCTAGTTGCCTCGACTGGTGACAGAAGGGCTGGCTCATTTTGCGCAAAAGCCTATCTGTCCAGCGCGGAAATGCAGCCAGTATTCTTGCCACCATTCCACGTGGGTATGATTTGTATAGTTGTTAGAATAAGTTAGCATAAGTTCCATAATGTATTCTTTGTTAATAAAAAAAAGAATCTAATATTAAATAGAATGTATTACATTAATTTTAAAACGTCAAAAAATACATTTGGAAGTTAATGAGCGCAACGAATTAATATATAATTAATTCCATAACTAGCTATGTAAATTATAGCCACCATAACAATTAATTATCATGTTCTTTGTTAACCTATACCAGGGTTTCTCAAACTTTCGACTCCACGAACCCCTGTTAAAATTTCCAAGTGACAGCGAACCCCAGCGAAGTAATAAAAACCCCTTACTAAACCCCTCCCAGGATAAAAAAAAACACTGTTGAAGAAAATAAGGTTTTTATTTGAATAAAACACATAAAGTACCAAAAGAAATGTCTTTGTAATATTAATGTGAAGGGTGTGCTTGTTTCTTCACGCAAATGGATTAAATGTTAGGAGTAATTTTGGACAATTTTAACCTTCTTTTATTCTGACTCGATATCAGTTATCCAGCCACCATTACGTAAATCTTGTCGCGAACCCCCTGCCGTCGAAAAGCGAACCCCTAGGGGTTCGCGTACTCTACTTTGAGAAACCCTGATCTATACTAATTACTAGCAAATGTATACGCGTTTTCATCCGCATAGTTCCCGTTACCGTGAAAATACAGGGATAAAATATTGTCTATGTTCATCAGGAATAATGTAGGATTATAATAGTGCAAGAATTTCCTAAATCGGTTCAGAAGATAGTGTTTACCTTCTACAACCTCATGAACTTTTTTCACAAAGAAGTTTTCGTTGAATGTAATATATTATAATATGATATAATACAGGGTGATTCGGTCTTTAGTGCGGATATTTTTTTTCGTGGTTCTGTATCAATAATAGAATATAAATCTACAAACAGTTCGATACATTTTATGTAATTTTTTTTTTAATTTATGTCTCTAAAATAACAAAATAATGTACATATTATTACTAAACAAGATATATTCAGCTTAAAAGTGATCTGGTGACGTCCTTTAGGTATCAAACGAAAATAAAATAAACGCACAATAGGGTGACCCTAAAATTCTGTTCAAAAGTAAATAACTTTAGCTAACGTTAATTTTGTTATTTTTGAGTTAAAAAAAAAAAAAGAAAAAATACGTGATCATTAAATTTTGTTTATGTACAAAATATAAAAATATCCGCACTAAAAAAATTTTCTTCCTGTATATTATTACGGATTAGGCTTATTAATAGGCTTCAAAAACTTTAATATCTTGTAAATTTTAACATTCCTGCTTCGGTTTAGCAAGGCACTAGACGGGCTTTAGATTTTTATGACAAAATAATCAATTTAAAAAAATTTGAATTAGTAATTAATATAAAATAAATTTAATAATAAAAAAAAAATTAGTTAACCCTTAATTTAATATTTGTTAGTTACTTCATGAGGTGTTACAATGTATACATACAGACAGGTTAATTGTTTGTATTTAATTTTAAAAATAATCCAATAGTTATCTAGAGATTTCAAAATATGCCTATGTCATTTTGAGTTTAGAGTATTGAACCTAACAGTGAACCTTGCGGTACACCAGCTTACAAAGGATAAAACTTAGGACTATTCATCTTCTTTTATTTGGAAGATTCTATCAATCAATCCAAAGAAGCTAGCTGTATTTTAGTTTAGAATAGTAGCCCTGTATGATCTACCCTGTCGAAGGCTTGCTACACATCTAAGATTGCAAAAAATCAGTATTCTCTATTTCCAAGAGTTTTCCTATAATGGTTTTGCATATTCTATGATTATTTTCTATCTTTTTGTTGATTATTAAAATAATTTTGTTTTCTAAATTGCAGATTCTAGCTCTGGGCACTATGACATTAACATCTATATCAGTCGGGTTTGCGTACGGCCACTTGTCGGGCCTGGTCCGTGCTCTGCAGAAACATGAAGATGGAATTACGCTCAACGAAGGTCAAATATCTCTTATAGGTAAGCTTGAGCAATTGTCAGATAAATATTTTGTGCCAAGATCTTATAATTTATCTTTACTAATATTATAAGAAGGAAAGATGTGATTGTTTGAAACTATCGAACCGATTTCAAAAAATCCTTCATTGTGGGAAGCTACGCTGTCCCCGGGTGCTATAGGCTTTATTTTATCCCCGTATTCCTACGGGAACAGGAACTCGCGGGTAAAACAGCGTAGCATCTGCTAGTATTAATATAAAACAAATATACTCGTATATACTCGTACAATAATGAGATAGGTAGAGAGACAATAAACGATTGTTCATGACTTTTCATTCTACATTCATTTTTTTTTATTTTCAGCTGCCTGTATGATATTCTGCTGTACAGTGGGCATCACATTCCTCGCTTTTTGTGGCGACTCTATCGGCAGAAGATGGTGTAGCACACTCTTCTCTATCCCATTGCTGTTAAGCTGGATACTCGTGTACTTTGCAAGAGGATTCATACTTTTGATAGCTTCTAGAATACTCGCTGGAATCGCTGCTGGTGCGTTGACTGTACTCAATTTAGTGGCGGCAGCAGAGCTCACCTCACCGAAATCTAGGGCATTCTTCCAGAGTATAGTGTCAATGGTTGCACCAGCTCTGGGTACAGGATTGGGGCATGCTTTTGGTGTAATAATCCATTGGAGGACTTTAGCAATAGCTGGAATAATTCTGTCTGCTATCCATACATGTCTGCCATTATTTTGCGTCGAATCACCCCACTGGTTGGCATCTAGAGGTAAATTCGACGAATGTGAAGTCGCTTTCCGACAATTACACGGTCCAAAGCGTTCAGAAGCCGAATTGAGAATGTTAATAACATTTGAAAGCAATAAACAGAAGAGGACGACAGTTAACAACGGTTTCAAGAAAGTTGTTGCTGCGTTTAGAAAGAGATACTTATGGGGTTTGATTTTAATGAATTTCTTCATAAATGTGTATTATGCTGCCGCTGGGAAAGTAGTTTTTACTAATCTAGCGACTGTTATGTTGGAAGAAATGACTGGGACGTCTGATATTTTGTTATACACGCTATTGGTCGACGGTTTTATTGTAATAGGCACATGTATATCTTGTGCTTTGATAAGAAAGTTATCAGTACGTGTGCTTTTATTCTCATCTGGTGTAATTGCTAATTTGTTGTTAATTATTTTAAGTGCATGCTTATATTTTAAATCTAATGATGTTTATTTCCAATGGATAAACGTTAGTATTCTTGCATTCTATTATATTATAGTACATGCAGGTCCCTATCCTGTAATGGACATTTTGTTGGGTGAGATGTTCCCTTTGGAGATCAAGTTATACTGCTTCTTGTTGTCTACACCAGCGGTTGTCTCTACTGTAGTCGCTGGAATAATGTTTATGCCAAATCTAGTCACTGCTATCGGCTACCATGGGCTGTTCCTCCTCAATTCAGTCATCTCCTGCATCTGTATGGGTTACTTTTGGGTAACTTTACCAGAAACTAAGGGGAAGACGTTGCAAGAAATCGAAATTTACTTCAAAAAGAACGATTTTGACGAATGTAATGTTAGTTTTGATGATCAAGTAAAAACTTTTATATGATTTTTATTTTTTATTGTATATTTTTTGTGTTAGTTACCTCATAACTACGTGCTTTATTGACCAACTTTGAAAAACTGTTTTTTTTTTCTGAAAGAGTGATCCCAAATTGGTCCTATTTAATTTTGATTTTCATGAAAGTAAAGTACTTTTGTGTTAAAATTTAACTGAATAAAATCTTTTTTACAAAATTTACAAACTTCAAACAAAGAATTATTACTGATTAGCGTAATGTGATCACAAAGCGTCTCCACTCAGCAGTTAGCTGAGTCTGTCAGAAAACCTAATTATTCTTCCGTTATTTATGTGAGTTATTATCGAAAATTATCATACAACCATGGATATTATATTTATAGAACTTATTAATATTTTTTTCGTTTCTAATTTAAATATCTACTAGAAGTATTTAAATTAGAAACATCACATTCTTCTAACTGCCACTAAGCTTTAAGGTTATAATAACAGACACAATAAAGCTTAATTTGATTACGGGCCTGTAAGTTGCGGATGCTGATTTGTTCACATCCGCAGATGCGAATGCGGATGCGGATGTTGAAGATTTTATGTAAATAAAGTCTATTAATGAAGAATTAAAACAATGGTAACTTAATTATTAATATATTTTTATTGTAATAAATCAAACATAAGTACTTATTTTTATATTAAACGCCTACTGGTTCTTATATTAGTTGTGAAAATAGGAGCATTATACTTAATTGACAATGTAAATAGTTTCAAGAGTAAGGTTTCTAAAATGCTTATAGATAAATGTTTCTATAACTTAAATGAGTATTTAAATTACAAATTTTAATGATATTCTTTTTTTTTTTTTGACGTATGATAAATATTTTGACATAATTTTAATTGACATGTGTGTTTGACATAATTTTAATTCACATTTTAACATTTCACTGGTAATAATTACTTGACTTTGCACTAAATTTAACAAGGTTTAATAATTTTGACAGTATATATTATGACTATTATTTTATTTTATCTGTCACAGTAGTTTTGAGTTACATTTGTCATAATCATTGAATCTTAAAATGTTAAATTGTATAAGCTATTACATATGTTTTCTTTTTTTATTTGTTTGCTTTTAAATTAGGATTATACAAAGTCTATTTAAATTTTTCATACACCAAATTATTATGGTAGAGAGTATCAGGGTCTTATTATATTTAAGTAATCTTTGTAAACCTGCTTTCTGATGAATAAATAAATTATTATTATTATTATTATTAATAAAACATTACAGTAGTATTGCCGCTTTTTCTGATTCAAGGCGATAACGCAGAGGTTCCTAGATCCGCGCTACTAATTATGAGCTATGGTCCTAAAATAGGTAAATACGGTAGCCAATTAAATAAAGCCTCAATAGCTCAACGGTCAAACACTCATATTTTACCATTTTTAACAAAAAATTACGAGGTTCCTAATTCGGGTCTGTATTTTATATGCTATGCAATTACTCAAAGACCTGACCTAAAGGCTTGGACCGATTTGATTATATTATTTTTTTGTTTCAAAATATATACTCCTGTGGTGGTCTCAGTGTCATCATGTCAGGATTTCATGATGGGATTCAGGAGGTCATGGGGAACTTTAAAAATCGCATGGACGTCACCGCCTTCAAACTGATCTGCAAGGAAAACATATCATGGGTGGTGGTTCTATCCCCACCCCGTTGGTCTATTGTCGTACCCACTCCTAACACTGTCTTTCGCGACTAGTTGCACGGGAATGGGATGTTTTTTAAAGCATCTAAGCCTATAGTTAAAACGCCAATTATCAAATAAGACTTTTTAATTGTTCATTATTATTCAACACTTCCTCAATATCGAAGTTCTTCGTCTTAAAATACACCTCGATCTCTTGTAACGTCTTCCCTTTCGTTTCTGGCAGCCTTATGTAGAAGTACAGAAGACATACCGACATTATCATGGCATTTAAAAAGAATAGACCATGATAACCCATTAGATTCACAATATATGGAACCAGTAACACACATAAGAATATGGTAGCCATGATCATTGGGGAGGATATGAAGAAGAAAAACAATTTGAGCTCTAAGGGAAACAATTCACCCAAAATAATCTCGATAACAGGGTAAGGGCCAGCGTGGATGACTATGAAATAAGCAGCGAGCAATGTCACGTTGATCCATCTAAAATACGCTTCATCATTCTTGAAATACAAGCAAGCACTTAAAATTAACAGAATTGCAATCGAAACCAACGAAGATCTAAACAACGTCACCCTCACTGAAGCTCTTTTGACTAAAACACAAGATATCAAACTGCCCAATAAGACAAACGCATCTACTAATAAAGTAAACAGCAATATATCGGATGTACCGGTTACGTCTTTCAAAATAACAGTGGCTAAGGTACTAAATATCACTTTACCGGCCGCAGAATAGAACGCATACAAAAACGTAGTCATCAGCATCAAATCCCAGAAGTATCGCTTCTTGAAAACGTTTATCAGTTTCCTCAAAATGTTTTTAGACTTCATCTCCGTTGCTACCTTTTGTTTATTCTTCTCCACCTTGATCAACAAGCTCAACTCCTTCTCTGTATCAACGCCATTGCCGTGGAGTCTTCTAAAAGCTGTCTCACATTGTTCAAACCTCCCTTTTAACGCCAACCAATGTGGACTTTCATACCAGAAGTATGGTAGAATGACGTGGATTATAGCTAAGAATATTCCTATCAATGCTGAAGTTCTCCAATGCAGTAGTATCCCCAAAACATGGCCAAGTGTAATTCCCACTGTCGGAGACACGACGGTCGCTAAGCTGAGATGAAAACCACGTGTTTCCTGCGTCGCAAATTCTGCCACAACAGCCGTGTGTAGCACCATCAATGGACCTATAACAAATAAATGAATAATAATTCAATATTTATTGATTATACAAGCTTTTAATAAAATCCTACTAATATTATAAACGCGAAAGTTTGTATGGATGTTTAGATATATGTTTGGATGTTCGGATGTTTGTTACTCTATAACGCCGCTACTACTGAACCAATTTAGCTGAAACTTGGAATGGAAATAGATTTTACTCTGGATTAATACATAAGCTACTTTTCATCCCAGCAAAATTCATGGTTCCCGCGGGATTTGTGAAAAACTGAATTACACGCGGATGAAGTCGCGGGCGTCTAATAATAAAAAAAGTAATTTTAACCGACTTCCAAAAAGAAGGAGGTTCTACGTTTGGCTGTATGTATGTTTTTGAATGTATGTGAAGGGCGGCAAAGATTATCTTTGCCCGGAGCGTCAAAATTACTGGATCGGTCCCTATCAGTAGGCCTGTGATGGGTTCCACCACAAATTCGTGAAGAGACAAGAAAGAAAAGACAGTCGACTAACAGCAGCTGAACGAACCTCTGAAGCCATCGCGTCAACATAAACGCGAATTTCTAAGGAGTTGAAACAGCGCCATCTAGTGGCACTACTGCACAACTGTTTCAATTCCATATAAATTACGTTAACGCAATGGTAACAGTATGAAAATATTGAAAACTCCCACTAGGCACTATCTATAACTATTATAGTTTTAAAAAAATGCTCCTTTCTCACCTGTTGACAGACCTGCGAAAAACCTGGACAGTAAGATTACAGCAAAACTGTTCGCATTGTAAAGAAGTATCCAATTAAGGATAGAAGGTGTTGAACAGATGATATAGACCCATCTTCTACCAACTCTCTGGCCGACCATAGCCATATAAAGCAGACCGATTATGAAGAAAAGGTTCAGGAACGATGCTGAAATGGAAAAGAAAGCTGTTAAAGAGAAATCGGTTTTCGTATACATTTGGACCTGAAGTTACAAAACTGAAAGTAGGCCATAAATTAGTGCATTTAAGGAGATTTCATAAGGCCAATTTTCACGGAAATCTATAATGGCCTAATCGGTTAAAATTCTTAATGGCTTTTCCTGTAACATCAGTTAGGCAAATGGCTCTGTCTACGTCCTTTTATTCCGTGGCTCTATCCAATCCTGTGACGTCAGCCCATGCTCCTACCCATAGATATACTAGATGCTTCCATCCGATATATAAGAAGCTAAATCTATGATTATTTACAAAAAGAAAATGAAATTTTATTTATTGAATACCATGTCATTGTAACACATGTAAGTCGCATCCAGTAAGCTCTAATCTTTGTTTTATTAAAACTTGTCGTGTATTCTACGCAACAAGCATGTAATTTTGTAACTACCCGCATTTATAGCATTATTTGATTTTTTGTATGTAAAATTTAAATCTAATTAGTATGTACACTCGTAAATAATTATCTTAGTTCAGTTAATTGTAATTCTTTTGAGAAAATAAAGATCTGAAACCAGAGGAGCATCTCCATAGGCTAGTATCATAGCCGATTATGGAATTTGTTCTGTGGTGACTTTGGAAGTTAGCGGTTTTAATAGAAACTCAATATTGTATTAGTTTAAAACGTAATCTCATATTTTCTGCTGGATACCATTCATCGAAATCATGTTTCCAGTCAGACCCAGAGTCATCACAGTTTGTTCAGGTTGAGTAGATCGAAAGCGCAAACAAATATGGCCGTACTGGTGACGTCATAACACCTCTAGGGCTTTCAGTGAACGAAACCGGGAACGAATTATTGAATAAAAGTCTGATGCAAGAAGATGCATTGGTGGACGAAGGGGTGAATGTGGGCACATACCATCAATGCCCGTTTTTGAGATAAACCGTACTCACCTAATAAAGACATCTGTCCCTCAGTGAGGATGATACCATCTGCTTTACTCTGTAAAGCCACTATTAGTCCACCTACTTGTCCGTGTGTGTATCCGAAAGAGATGCTGGTCCAGTTTAAAGTGAATATCACTAGGAACTGAAAATTATTAATATATTATTAAAATAATGTATGTATGCTTATGTTACAAAGCACAATAGTTTTTATTAAGCAATCCGCGGATAAAACTGCGAGGCACAGCACATCTATTAAATTAATTACATAAAAAGCGTAGACAGAGATAACTTCGTTAATGCTTTGATTTCTAAACTGTTTGTGTCATTGTCAAACTGTCATCTTCGAATGAAACGTCAAATTTGATTTAATTTGACATTTCAGTGGATCAATAATACAGAAATTCTGTGTTGCGATTTTTATTAAAAATCTACATTTAACTGTGTATTTGAGGGGCGTTGGTTTTCCAAATCGATACGGAAACAGTTCACGTAAGTATTTATCTCCATTTACCTACTCTTTATTATGTTTTGGATGAGTTTTAAGAATCAATTTAAGTACAATGATTTTGACCTATTACACAAACTTTTCCTCCCCTTTCGACTGTTATCAAGACTTTTCTCCCCTAAATTGATGATTGTTTTAATTCGCTGCTTAATTCACTTCTTTATTTAATGATAATTGAGTGAGTGTAAGATTTATTTTAAATTGATTATCGCTATAATGGCAGTATAATGTACATAGGCCATAACTTAGCTATAAAATTTTTTTTTTGAAGTAACTTGAAAATTTTCTCAATTCTCTATGTCCGCACTGGGCCAGCATGGTGGAATAAGTAGCCTAACCCCTCTTTTTCTGAAAGGAGACTCAGGCTCAATAGTGAGAATATAGTAGTTTGTGATGAGGGACCGATTTTGAAAATTCTATTACTAGTAATAGAAATGCCACATTATTTGTGACTGTCATAGGCCATATTTTATCCCCATATTCTCCCAGGAATGGGAACTATACAGATTAAACTGTAGGTTCATCATCATTATTATTAACCCATATTCGGCTCACTGCTGAGCTCGAGTCTAATCCCAGAATGAGAGGGGTTAGGCCAATAGTCCACCACGCTGGCCCAATGCGGATTGGCAGACTTCACACACACAGAGAATTAAGAAAATTCTCTGGTATGCAGGTTAGAAGGTTAGGTTGAAGGAAAAAGGTATGCACCGTTTGAGACATGATATTTAATTTCTTAAAATGCACACAACTGAAAAGTTAGAGGTGCATGCCCCGGACTGGCTTCAAACCTGCACTCTCCGAAATCGGAGGCAGAGGTCATATCCACTGGGGTATCACGGCTCTTAGGTAACTAACTGTAGGTTGTCTTGTAGTAAATAATAAAACACAATCACCTTGTCCCAATTGATCTTTGCCCAGTATTCTTTTAAGTTACACATTGCTGATCTTCAATAATCCTTTCAAAATGAAACTCTTCATTGATTTTGGTAAAATATCTCAAATACTAGTTGAAGCTCTAAAATCTCACAAGGTTCCGTAACTGGTATCTGTATAAACAAGAGAAAATAAAACATTTAATTAATTAAGAGCCTCAATAGCTTAACGGTAAAGCGGGCTGACTCATCACAAAGGGGTGGTGGTTCGTCGTTTTCAATAATAGTCCAACCCCACCCCATTGGACTGTTATACCTACTCATAATACATTTTCTATTATGAGTAGGTACGTCTTTTTATATAAAGCATTTATAGGTTTATGACCTAACAAATGAACTAACTAAAAATGGCTATGTAGTTAGTCTGTACACCGTAGAAGTATGTGCGAGAGGATTACCAGCAAAATCTCTCTATGACTTGCTTAAAGACCTTGGCCTCTCTAGAGGTGCAGCTAGTTCTATATTAGAACGAGTATCCAAAGCTGCTCTAATAGGATCTTACCAAATGTGGCGGCAGGGAGAACAACACGAGCAGAGAACGGGGAGTGTTGATCGATCGTCAAGGAATCCCTTAACCCTACATCCTGTAGTCACAAGTCCTGGACTTTGCTTGGTGTTTTTCTCTCTACCACGCGATGGACCCCGGACCCGCACGGTGAATCCATGGAATGCTAAGATATTCTAGACTATAGATTATGCTAAGAAATCACCCATACAGGGCTCTTAGTCATGAGCTGGTTCTTGTGTGGCAAAATATATTTAACACCCAACCCCCCCCCCCCCCCCCATATACGCCTATACATTACCAATAGTCCAATAGTCCACTAGTCCAACAGTCCACTAGTCCAATAGTCCACTAGTCCAACAGTCCAGTCCTACACAAGATTCGTCACTTTCATGAAAGTCTTCTGGCAAAAAGTACTAGGAGAGCATAGCTACATAAGAGCTTAATATGTAGCCTTAACTCTATCTCTATGTACAGCACCATGGCAGACCCCTGGGTGATACAGCCCCACGAGCACTCCAAGTTTGCGGACCACTTCCGGAACCTGGGGCCCATAAATGGCACGCTGACTGGGGAGCAGGCCAAGAGGTTCATGCTGCAGGTTAGTAGGCAATGACCTTTATTACTAGCAATAAGGATTTCTTAGCACAATAGCACTTTTTATAATTAATAGGACAATTGATTGATAGATTGCTTTTCAGTGTAGCTGTCTAGTAATTTGTTTCCTTTTATGAATGGGACATTCATGATTTTTATGGTCTACCTACTGATCAGTTTGAAGGTGGTGCTGAGCTGAATATCACAAACATAGGTTTTCAGACAGTGTTCTTTCAGAAACGGCTTAAATTAACACATTGAAAAAACACAGACTCAAATTGAGTCAGGACTATTGGCCTAACCCCTCTCATTCGAAGAGGAGACTCTAGCTCAGCAGTGAGCCGAATATGGGTAGATAATGATGATGTACGATGCGGATATGTGGACACCAATCTTTAGTGTTAAATCATGTCTTAAGACTTGCTAACATTATAATATACACTTTAGGTTTTGTAGTATTAAAAAATCTCAGAATACAAATAAAATATATTTAACAAAAAAATTTAACCGACTTAAAAATCACAAAAATAAATAAAAAAAGCGAAAAATAACATCGCATGTGCTACCTTCTGATCACTTTGATAGCGGTGCCAAGCCAGTGACGTATTATTTAAAGCCGTTTCTGAAAGAACCACGGGAAAGAACTGTCTTTATATCCTAAAAGTTAGTTAGCTAGTTATTGCATCACTGTGTTGGTACCGCCTTCAAAGTTATCAGAAAGTAACACATGTGATGTTATTTTTCTTGCTTGTTAGTTTATTTTTGTGATTTTGAAGTCAGTTAAATTTTTTTGTTAAATATATTTCATTTTTCCGATTTTAGTGTGTGTATTTTTTTTCATGAAAATCGATTCAGTCATTTTGTGTTAAAATTAAAATAACGAAATTGCCCGTATTGTGGCGGTGAACGAAACGAATTTCGTTTATTCATTTGAACACAAAATTACTAAACCGATTTTCATGAAAATTAAATGGGACCAATCTCTTTCAAACAAAAAAAATAATTTTTAAAATTGGTTAAGAAATGACGAAGTTATGCGGCAACAAACATAAAAAAAGAAACATACGCATCGTATCGAGAACCTCCTCCTATTTTTGAAGTCAGTTAAAAAATCTACAAATTACCTTTTAAATAAGATTTTCAAATTAACTAATTATATTAATTTAAAAGTTAAATTAAACTTGAACATTTAATTATTTGCACGTCTACACGATTAACCGTTTTAAACTAAACTCAGTAACACGTGATTTTCTATTATATTTTAAACGTTTATTGTTACTTTTTAGCAAGTATAATTCAGTTAGGGTTCCGGTGGTCTTGTAGTTACGCCTGTCTGTCTGTTCGCGACTATTAATAAATAATAATCTATATTAATCTATACTAATATTATAAAGCTGAAGAGTTTGTTTGAACGCGCTAATCTCAGGAACTACTGGTCCGATTTGAAAAATTCTTTCAGTGTTAGATAGCCCATTTATCGAGGAAGGTTATAGGCTATATTATCCCCGTATTCCTACGGGAACGGGAACCACGTCGGTGAAACCGCGCGGATTAGCCAGTATTTTTACAAACTAAGTAACCCAACTGTAATGAAAATGAGATCTCTATGAAAAATTATCAATTATTATTATCTTTGGCATGCAAAATCAACTAGAACAAATGTATAAATTTAATTTTAGTTTTATGTCACTAAAGACATAATAACCTAATAAATAGCACAATAAAAAATATTTTATTTTTCATTAGCGCATGTAACGCAAAAGTCAATTTTATGTTCGCCATAATGACTGAGACCCGAGTTTACCGACTTTCATGTAAGCGGCGTTTACAGACGGCCTAGTTTGATACTGTGACTATCGCGTAAACGTAAACGCGAATTTCTAAGAAATCGAAACAGGCCTCCTTTGACGGCCTCCGTGGCGCAGTGGTATGCGCGGTGGATTTACAAAACGGAGGTCCTGGGTTCGATGTCCGGCTGGGCAGATTGAGATTTTCTTAATTTGTCCAGGTCTGGCTGGTGGGAGGCTTCGGCCGTGGCTAGTTACCACCCTACCGGCAAAGATTTAGCGTTTCGGTACGATGCCGTGTAGAAACCGAAAGGGGTGTGGATTTTCATCCTCCTCCTAACAAGTTAGCCCGCTTCCATCTTAGACTGCATCATCACTTACCATTAGGTGAGATTGTAGTCAAGGGCTAACTTGTAAAGAATAAAAAAAAACCGCTCCATCTAGTGGCACTACTGCACAACTGTTTCAACTCCATACAAATTCGCGTTTACGTTGACGCGATAGTCAAAACATAAAATGTATGAATACATAGTAGTATGAAAACATTGAAAACTCCCACTAGGCACACAGAACCGGCACGTCAAATATTGAACGTAATTTGAACAAGGAGCGTTTTTTTCCTGTTCACTAGACGCTTTTTGTCTCTGGTTTGTAAACCGAGAACGGCGAAGGAACGATCTATGACCGATTTATTTATTATCTACTAGCAGACGCCCGCGACTTCGTCCGCCCTTAGACCTCTTTAATCCGGCCCTTACAGTAGTATCGCTGTAAAAATGGAGTAACTTCTCCCGTTTTCCCAATATTTCCCTTCACTGCTCTGCTCCTATTGATCGTAGCGTGATGAAAAGTATACTATAACCTGCCCAGGAGTATGAAGAATAATTGTACCAAGTTTCGTTAAAATCAGTCGAGTAGTTTTTGTTTCTACAACGAACATACAGACAAAAATGTTACTGATTGCATTTTTGGCATCAGTATCGATCACTAATCACCCCTGATAGTTATTTTGGAAATATATTTCATGTACAGAATTGACCTCTCTACAGATTTATTTTATGTGTAGATTGAGAACAGCATTGCCAATTTGCGAGGAATCCTATCCTTCCTACTAATATTATTTTCTGTCTGAGTAGGTGCCGATAGCTCCCTGTGGAACCACTACGGCGTCACCGGGGGGGTCTAATATTATGAACGCGATAGTTTGTATGGATGTTTGGATGTTTGTTACTCTATAACGCCGCTACTACTGAAGCGATTTAACTGAAATTTGAAATGGATTTTACTCTGGATTGACACATAGACTACTTTTTATCCCGAAAAAATCCATGGTTTCCCGAGATTTGCGAAAACTGATGGATTTGATGATATGACTGTTTGTTACTCTTTCACGCCTCGACTACTGAACCGAGTTAGCTGAAATTTGGTATTGAGATATATAATAGCCTGGATTAACACATATGCTACTTTTATCCTGTAAAAATCCATGGTTCCCGAGGGATTTGTAAAAAACTAAAATCCACGCGGACGAAGTCGCGGGCGCCTGCTAGTATATAATAAACAAAGTATAAGTACGGAACACTACAATGCGCGTGCTGTGACGGATAGGATAAATGTAATACAATTCATCATTGAGGTTTATTGTAATTAAAAAATTTAATTGCAATTACATTTGGAATCTCAAGGTTTAACTTAAGGTTTTCCCCGATACGCAATAACTATGGGTATATAAATATAACACAAAGTATCATAATATATATCATCACTAGCTGACGCCGCGCGGTTTCACCCGCGTGGTTCTCGTTCCCGTAGGAATACGGGGATAATATATAGCCTATAACCTTCCTCGATAAATGGGCTATCTAACACTGAAAGAATTTTTCAAATCGGACCAGTAGTTCCTGAGATTAGCGCGTTCAATCAAACAAACAAACAAACAAACTCTTCAGATTTATAATAATAGTATATTAGTATATATATCATTATGAATAATTATTTTGTTCCTGGACCAAAGACTATAAAATAACCAGCCAAGTGCGAGTGGGACTCGCGCAAGAAGGGTTCCGTGACATTTGCATTGGTGCCTAAAGTTGTGCAGGTAGACTCCCAGGGGTCTATGAAAGACTCGGCGGGGGTCTGACGTGAAATAAAATGGGGGTTCACGATTCGTAGGCAGGGGTCCACGAATATATATCTGGTATCATACCGGAATCTCTTATGGAGATACATGTTTCCTTTTTTTTATTCTTTACAAGTTAGCCCTTGACTACAATCTCACCTGATGGTAAGTGATGATGTATTCTAAGATGGAAGCGGGCTAAATTGTTAGGAGGAGGATGAAAATCCACACTCCTTTCGGTTTCTACACGACATCGTACCGGAACGCTAAATCGCTTGGCGGTACGTCTTTGTCGGTAGGGTGGTAACTAGCCACGGCCGAAGCCTCCCACCAGCCAGACCTGGACCAATTAAGAAAATCTCAATCTGCCCAGCCGGGGATCGAACCCAGGACCTCCGTGTTGTAAATCCACCGCGCATACCACTGCGCCACGGAGGCCGTGTCCACTGCTTTTCGTTTTACATATATGTGACACTGATGTTGGTAATAAATATACATATATAAAAAAATCCGATAATTGAGAACCTCCTCCTTTTTTGAAGTCGGTTAAAAATTGTTTCTATAACGAACATACAGACAGACAGACAAAAAATAAATAAATAAAAATATAAAAATAGTTTATTTGAGTAACATTAATCAGTAACAAATAATAAAAGGCTCGAGTCTTCTTTTAAGAGTTGCTCTTCCATCGTCGTTATCTACCCATATTCGGCTCACTGCTGAGCTCGAGTCTCCTCTCAGAATGAGAGGGGTTAGGCCAATAGTCCACCACGCTGGTGCAATGCGGATTGGCAGACTTTACACACACAGAGAATTTAGAAATTCTCTAGTATGCAGGTTTCCTCGTGTTTTTCTTTCACCGTTTGAGACACGTGATATTTAATTTTTTTTAATATTTATGATATTTGTGATATTTGCTTTGCCATAACAAGCAGTAATAAAATTTTTTTAAATTAATCATAGTGGGTAAAAATTAAACTAATATATATAATAAGAACATGTGTGTGTGTGTCTGTGTGTTTGTTTGTGTGTGTGTTTGTGTTTGTTTGTGTGTGTGTTTGTGTTTGTTTGTGTGTGTGTTTGTGTTAGGTATCTGATTGCATTTTTGGCATCGGTATCGATCACTAATCACCCCCTGATAGTTATTTTGGAAATATATTTTATTGAGAATATAAATTAGAATATATTTTATTTTATTGAAATATATTTTATTGAGAATATAGGAAATATATTTTATTGAGAATATAGGAAATATATTTTATTGAGAATATAAATATAAATTAGAATGGGGATGATGACTAGGTTTGAATATATTGATTTTTATGATACATTCGGGTAAATAAGGTCAATGTTAACAAATTTATACATAAAAAGCAAAGATTGTCTGGATATTTGCAAAATAAATGAGATTATAAAATTTCATGAACTATTATAAATCTTTTATCGTAATTAGATGAAAATTCATACAGTTTTAGCTTCCTTACATTTAATGTGACATTTTTTAATATGTGAACTATAAACATAAACGCACAAATAACAAAGATATTAGTAATTTTGTTTGAACGCCCATACAAATCTAACGATCATTACCTACGACGTCATTAATTCGTACCATTATGGGCGTTTTTCAGGGATCCGCGTCAGCGCCGCAAATCTGACCCTTTAAATCCCTGTAGCTCCGAAAGTAATGATCGCAGATACCCTGTTACTTTTACAAAATTGCTTTACTATTAGGATACTCTTAATTTATATACAATTTAAAAAACTGTCATCAACCCTATTGGACATCTCTACAGATTTATTATAAGTATATATATATATATATATAGATTAGTATATAGTGACGTATTCGTATAAAATCTTAGACATAATATATTTTATGTGATACTAGCCGACGCCCGCGACTTCGTCCGCGTGAAACTTGGTGTAAACTTTCAACTATCCTTATCCTTCCCCTACCCTATCCCTACCATACCCTATCCCTACCCTACCCCACCCCTACCCTAAAGATTCAAGATTTTTGTAGATATTTATAAGATCTACAATTAATTAGAACATTTTATGGTTCTATCTTTAATAGTTTAGACAGCGTACGCAAAATAAGTAACTTTTCTGGTTGATTTTTTACATCTTGTGTCCGAAAACCCCAAATATCTTACGGAACCCTATTTTTTTCTAAAATAAAATTTAGCCTATGTTACTTGTGGATAGTGTAGCTTTCGATTGGTGAAAGAATTTTTAAAATCGGTCCAGTAGTTTTTGAGCCTATTCATTACAATCAAACAAACATACAAACAAATTTTTCCTCTTTATAATATTAGTATAGATAGTACAAAACCGTATTTACCTATGGTATGACAGAGTTTCAGCCAATAAGATAAGTCTCGCTGCTGCAGGCGGTATGGTTTGGTTGAGAAACGTTTACCGAAAGAGGTATGTGTCGCCCCCTCAGGCGTACATTACCGCAAGTCGTATATTTGTAATAATTTACATAACATTTACTAAATTAAATCAAATTCAAAGGGTAACGCGAATTTTTTTGCGCCTCAGTTTCGCACCAGTGAGCGGGTAAGTTGAAAACACCACACTTTATACATTTTGAGAATTATATTAATGACTAGCGGACGCCCGCGACTTCGTCTGCGTGAAACTCGATGTAAACTTCCAACTACTTCTACCCTACCCCTACCCTACGATGAAATTTTTCCTGAATTTTCTTTGCTATAAACCTCACGGAGCCCGAGACCTTTCCAACGAATGCAAAATCGTGGAAATCGGTTCGTGCTTTCTGGAGTTATAGCGTCAGGAAGGAAAACCTGACTTATTTTTATATAGTAGAAAGAAGATATAGAATATATTTACATTTATCTATAGCAGGGTTTCTCAAAGTGAGTAAACGCAAAGTACGCAAACCCTAGGGGTTCGCCATTTGACGGCAGGGGGTTTGTTACAAGATTTATTTATTTGTTTTATAACCAACAGCTATTACAATATCATATGATAATAATTTACATTGGAATAAATAAATATATATATTTTATTCTTTACAAGTTAGCCCTTGACTACAATATCACCTGATGGTAAGTGATGATGCAGTCTAAGATGGAAGCGTACTAACTTGTTAGGAGGAGGATGAAAATCCACACCCCTTTCGGTTTCTACACGACATCGTACCGGAAAGTTAAATCCAGCCACGGCTAAAGTCTCCCACCAGCCAGACCATTTAAGAATACCTTAACCGGAAATGGAATCCAGGACCTCTGACTTGTAAATCCATTGCGCATCAAAATATACATGCATCTTCCAAGTTAGCCCGCTTTCATCTTAGATTGCGTCATCGCTTACCATCAGGTGAGATCTCAGACCAATTATTGTAATAAAATAGGAATAAAATAACACAAGCTGAAATGATTAAACTGTATTTCAAATAACTTATTACTCATTCTTAAACAAATCGTTACTTTGGTAGATGGATAATACATTAATTAAATTTACTTCACGCCACTTAATCACATGTCCGCCTCTTTTACATAGAGTATATACCACAATACCAAACCAACCTCAGAATAAAACCATAATCATTAATAAACAGTACAGATTAAAACATTTATCTGGAAGAAGGAGTTTTTATATGTTGTCTTATGTATTTATAATTATTTAAATAATTAAAAATCTAACAATTGTATAGGACCTGCCTCGCTAGACGTTACTTTTCTGTCAAAGTATATGATCAACGATCTAATGCGATTATAAAAACTGTATCTATAGAATCGATGTTAGATAGTTCTAATCGTGTTCGTCGGTTAAAGAGCTCCGTAAAAATACCTTTTTGTGTTATTGAATTGTGTAAAAAACGGACAAAAACTTCTAGTTTAGTATAAGATTTAACCAAATCTAAGCTCGTTTTCCTCAGAAAATGACAGACAATTTTATTCGTGATTATAAGTGCGATACAAGTCCTTCTATAATTGGTCTGAGGGTGAGATAGTCAAGGATTGACTTCATGTTGAGAAAAAAAAATCTTACTTTGAATTCGTTTCTGTTCCAGTCCCAACTGCCTCCACCAGTTCTTGGTCAGATCTGGTCTCTCGCTGACACCAATGCTGACGGGAAACTTGACCTTAAGGAGTTTTCTATTGCATGCAAGGTAAGTCCATCATCATACTATCAGCGGATGCTTCCACAGGACCTTATCATCATGGACGGTCTTGCATGAGAGCCATGATAGCCCAGTGGATATGACCTCTGCCTCCATTCCGGAGGGTGTGGGCTCGAATCCGGTCCGGAGCATGCAACTCCAACGTTTCAGTTGTGTGCATTTTAAGAAATTAAATATCACGTGCCTCAAACGGTGAAGGAAAACATCGTGAGGAAACCTGCATACCAGAGAATTTTCTTAATTCTTTGCGTGTGTGAAGTCTGATAAAGCCTTCGCATTGGGCCAGCGTGGTGGACTATTGGCTTAGCAACTCTCATTCTGAGAGGAGACTCGAGCTCAGCATTGATATTAATAGCAATGATGTGGGTTGATAATGATGATGATGGTCATACATGGACTCCATCCATCCATCCATCCATCTTTTTGTCGGCTCTTCATGATACCAATTGGCTGCTTTGGATGCTGTGGATCTCTGAGCCAGGAGACTCTTTGACACAGACTCAACACTACTGGTGAAACTTCAAAGTTTTGAACATCGGCGGAAACGGGATCTCAGCGGCGTCACCGGGGGGTTTAGACGAGCGCTGAAGCATCGCCTGATGGGGCCCGAAGGCAGAAGCAGAGTAGATGGACGGAAAGACTCTAAGGGCGTCTCTTCTGAGACTTGGACCTCGGCTTAGAGGGCCATTCGGGAAGGGTGTTTTGGCCTGAGTGTATCAGTCCGGGCGCCCCCGAGATTGTGAGTTAAAAAAAGCTCACGTCTGGGTGACGTCAGATATCGGGGACCTCGTCTTCGCCGGCGAAGACGCTGTGTAGCTTGTGTTAGTGTTGCCTGGGAAGCATTGTCGTTCGTTATGTCATCGTCAAGATCGCAAAGGACGTTTTTTGGGCGTCTGGATCTACAATCAGCGTTGGAATTGGGGTGTAGTTGCAAGCCTCAACCACTAGTTAGTTGGGGTGGGTGGCGGCTCTCTCAAAATAAGTTTTCGAGAGCTGTTTCATATATTGGGCTATTATGGGGAGATCTAGGTCTCCGTTGGTCGTTATTGCGCTCAAACCACGGAGCATCTGTGGCATGACGCATGAATCGGTTCTAAATGACCTGAAGGGGTTTTAAAGTCGCCTTTGGGAGGTGGGCAAACACACACAAACACTACCGTTGGTCATTATTGGACGGATGCAGGTCTTGTAGAGAGTGACCTTGGAGCGGAGGGATAATTTGCTTTTGGAATCACAAAAGCAGCTCTTTTTCTGGCTTTCTGTATGTGAGTCGCGAAGCTCATGCGGGTATCAAAGGTCACACCTAGGTATTTGGCAATGCGTTGCCAGGGGATGGGTGCTCCGAGTAAGATGACCCCTTTTAAACTGAAACTGAATGTCGCGCAAGTTTCCTTGAGAAGAGCACTGATATTAGGGAATTTCCACCGATGTTTAAAGTTTTAAAGGTTGACATTGTTTTATAGGATACATTTAGGAAAGTCTGTTTAAGCTATTCGACGTTCCATTTTCGCCTTTTTGCCATCGCACCGCAAGACATCGGGTGGGTTTTCATTCAAAATTCATAAAATTTAATTTATTTTTACTATGGATTTTCAACTTTGTTTCAACATTAGCAATTATTCAACTAAATTCTCCTTTTTTTTCAGATAATAAACCTCAAACTACATGGTATAGAAATACCAAAGACCTTGCCTCCGTCTCTACTTGCATCATTAAGTCCAGGTAAATATATATAATCTTTATATCCAGACGAGTTTCCCATAGATATACGTCGCTAAAAATAGCCTATATTGCTCGCTGATAACGTACCTTTCCATTGGTGAAAGAATTTTCAAAATCGGTTATGTAGTTTTTTTAATTAAATTGTAAACACAGATTAAAGAATAAAAGGCAGATAGAGCGCAGTGTGTCATACGACGGTGTCGTAGCCGTTCCAAATACAAAATTTAAAAACGAATACATTCTCGAGTCAGTACGACACGAAGCGTCGCATCAGTAACTTTCAATTATCATCTCCTTACCCTTATCCCACTTAAGTGGGGTTGGAAAAATATGTCAATCTTTTCCATTCGTCTCTATTACTCGTCAACTCATCATCCACTCCTTTTACACACATGTCCTCTTTCACACAATCCAACCATCTCTTCTTTGGCCTTCCTCTCCTCTTATGACCTTCCACTTGCACATTCAACATTTTTCTAGTAATATGACTTTCCTCCCTACGCATTACATGTCCATACCAAGCTAACCTTCTACTCCTCAATTTTTCTGTCACTGGCGCCACCTTCAGACTTCCTCTTATATACTCATTCCTTATTTTATCTATTCTTGTCACACCACACATCCATCTCAGCATCAGTAACTTTCAATATTATTCAAGAAAAATGGCGTCTTATGTTTCTGAACAAAGAATATTTGCCATATCTTTTTAAATATGGCCAATATTTCCCTTCCCCACCAACTAGTCGACAGTGCTAGGAGTGGGTACGACAATAGACCAACGGGGCGGGGATCGAACCACCACCGCTCGGTGATGAGTCCGACCGCTCTTACTGTTGAGCTATTGAGGTACTGAATATTTTAAAAACTGTTCACAAAAACTAAACAAATAAGATGGAGTATTTTTATATTCGTAATTATTGATTGTTATATTAATTTACGTAATTGTTATTAGTGTTAAATTTTGAAAAACAAATGATGAAAAAAGTTTGTATATGCGGATGTCAAGGAGACGCGTGACATTTGTTTTTTTTTTTATGGGTTTCACCGGTCTCAACGCTGCTTGTATAGACTCATTCTGTATCATTCTTTATTCTGTGATTATAACACACAAATAAATATCAAATCTCTTCTTTATCTATACTACTAATATATAATAACTGAAGAGTTTGTTTGTTTGATTGAACGTGCTAATCTCAGGAACTACTGGTCCGATTTGAAAAATTCTTTCAGTGTTAGATAGCCCATTTATCGAGGAAGACTATAGGCTATATATTATCCCCGTACTCCTACGGGAACGAGAACCACGGGGGTAAAACTACGCGACGTCAGCTAGTATAAATATAAAATGTATGTTTGTTTTTCACAGGTGTCAAACAACAGTTCCCACCACCGAAACCACCTATACCACCCATGCCAAACATGAACCAACCCCTCATATCCAATCTACCCCAAGTTACCCCCCAAATACCCCCGCAACCCACCCAAAATCTTTTGGGAGATTTTAACACACCCTCTATACCAGCAAAACCTCCAGTACCTGATTTGATATCAGGAGTGAAACCCCCTATACCAGCGCAACCAATGATGCCAACCAACCAGTTGATCAACCAACCGATAACATCTCAACCGTTGATAAACCAAATCAACCAACCACTATCCAATATAAATCAACCATTGACTTTAATGCAACCGATGAATACAACACAAAATCTAATAAACACAACACAAAATCAACCTTTGACGTCAACTTTAATCAACTCGTCCCCACCGCAGTTGATCAACACTCAACCGAATCAATTCAATTCTCAAACGAATTTGATCAACTCTCCCCCCCATCAGATCAACTCGTCTCAACCGTTGGTAGGTATTAATCAACCACTAGTAGGATCTCCACTAGTGCCTAGTTCCCCTCCTCAAATGCCTTCAATACCTACTGGTACCACTATAGCCTCAGTCGTCAGTCCTCCTAAACCTGGAGTGACCAGTATAGCAGGTTCGATGCCCGGTCAACCAGTGACATCAACTCCCATCACGGCTGTCAAAAGTGACTCGTTTTCAAAACCAGGTAATAACTTTTTTTTTATTAACTACAATCTCACCTTGTAAAGGGACAAATAAGGGATGAAGACAGTTTTTTTAATTGTATATAAATTAAGAGTATGCTAATAGTAAAGCAATTTTGTAAAAGTAACAGGGTATCTGCGATCATTACTTTCGGAGCTACAGGGATTTAAAGGGTCATATTTGGCACGAATTAATGACGTCATTGATCATAATGTTCGTTACATTTGTATGGGTGTTCAAACAAAATACTATTATCTTTCTTATTTGTGCGTTTATGTTTATAGTTCATCTATTGAAAAATGTCACGGTTAATGTAAGTAAGATAAAAATGTATAAATTTTCGTCTAATTAAAATTTTTAATAGATTTTTATAATCTTTATTTATTTTGAAAATATCCAGACAATCTTTGCTTTTTACGTATAAATTAGTTAACATTGACCTTATTTACCCGAAAGTCTAATAAAAATCAATATATTCATCATCCCTATTACACAGTTTTGTATAATATAACTTAGTAGGTATATATACCAAAACAGAAGTCTATGTCAGGTTCTTTCTATGACAAATTTTATAAATGTATGTCTGTTTGTCCGCGCCTAACTCAAAGACTATAAAGTCAGATACGAAAAACCTTTTTATTTGATAAGATAAGTTATACTTGCAAGTTTCATAAAAATCGGTTCAGTAATTTCCTAGAGATATCTATACTAATATTATAAAGCTGAAGAGTTTGTTTGTTTGTTTATTTATTTGTTTGTTTGTTTGATTGAACGCGCTAATCTCAGGTACTACTGGTCCGATTTGAAAAATTATTTCAGTGTTAGATAGCCCATTAATCGAGGAAGGCTATAGGCTATATATTATCCCGGTATTCCTACGGGAACGGGAACCACGCGGGTGAAACCGCGCGGTGTCAGCTAGTAGTTAAATATGTTTGAAGTCAATTTATTTTTATTTAATTTTTACTGTTTTATTATAGGCTCACTGGTCACAAGTCCTACAGAGATGCCTATGGGGGTGGTCAGTCCACCCCCTGCCGTAGAGTGGGGGATCCCACAGCCGCAAAAACTCAAGTAAGTACCGTAGAAGTGAAAAAGACTAGTATGACGTCATTACAATCTCCTATGTATTACTGTAACCCTAGTACAATTCTGACAAATTGTACTAGGGATACAGAAATACAGAGTACTATGTCTCGTTGATCTATTGGTACTACGAGTGTGGGCAACTCAGACATCTTTCATACTATATATCTATGTATTTATGTCGCCCTGGTACATTTACTTGGTATAGTGGTTAGCTTTGTTAGTAATAAATTATAGCTGTTATTAAATATACCTTTATATAAATATAGCAATTGGCAGCTTTATAAATTCCATATTGGGAAAGTTTTAGTCTTAATTTATTTTAAAAGAAATGTATTATCTTCTAATAGAACACACAATAAAGTATATTAGGAAATCTTCAATAGAGACTCTGGCCCAGATATGGCACATTCTTCTGACACATTTTAGGAAATCTTCAATAGAGACTCCCAGATATATCACGATATTGTGACACATTGTGTGACATTTTTGACCCTTGATTCCTTTTTCTCGTGTCATGTAATTTGCTCAGTTCTATTCAAGCTTTTTGCAAACAATTGACCATAGGTACACACAACTGCCCAACGCGACGGACCGTGCCAAAATCGGCTCAGTGTCCCCGAACAAAGGCTTGCTCCATCATGCTGCAGTCACGTCTCCCGGAGTAGGCCCTGGCTCATATGTAGCCACTGACTCGCCCATTATTTAAATATAACATTTGGCAGCTCCACAAAATTCATATTAGGACATCTTTTGATCAACATATTTTGGCCCATATATGGCACATTCTTCTGACACATTGTGTGACATTTTTAACCCTTGATTCCCTCTTCTCATGACCCAGTTCTGTTCAAGCTTATTGCAAACAATTGCCTATAGGTACACTCAACTGTTCAACGCGACGGACCGTGCCGAAAGTGTCCGGAGCTTAGGCTCGCTCCATCATGTTGCAGTCGCGTCTCCCGCAGCAGACCCTGGCCCAGATATGGCCATTCACTCGATCATTATTTTAATTAAAGCACTTGGCAGCTCTATAAATGCCATATTACGAAATGTTTTGTTCAATAGAGATTCTAGCCCAGATATGGCACATTCTTCTGACACATTGTGTGTCATTTTTGACCCTTGATTTCCTTGTATCATGTCATTTGCCCAGTTCTATTCAAACTTTTTGCAAACAATTCACTATAGGTACACTCAACTGTTCAACGCGACGGACCGTGCCAAAACCGGCTCGGTGTCAGGTGCCCAGGCTCGCTCCATCATGCTGCAGTCGCGTCTCCCGCAGCAGACCCTGGCCCAAATATGGGCATTAGCTGACCTGGACTCTGATGGGAAACTTGGTGAGTGATGTCAACCCCATTATATCTAATTACCTTATATGGGTTTTATTTTGAATGAAACTGCTATTCTGCATGCATAAACTAAAGTGTTTTTCAGATAGCATGGGAACGGTGACAGTCGCCTGTAAGATGTTCATAATACGTACTGTTAACGTGAATCGTTTCAAGAGTGAAACGAGCTGTCACCCGCACCATCCCACTCTGGAAACAACTAGCCCTTCCAAGCCTAATGCATTCCGCCTTTTGGACAATTTAGGGTCTGAAACCTTGTATCTTGAACCTTCGATAGGATACTATTTAAACTGAGTTTTAGTATTTTTAAGAGCGCTGTGATATCCCAGTAGATATGACCTCCGCCTTTGATTTGGAGGGTGGAGGTTGCGGGGCATGCACCTCCAACTTTTCAGTTGTGTGCATTTTAAGAAATTAAATATCACTGTGTCTCAAACGGTGAAGGAAAACATCGTGAGGAAACCTGCATACCTGAGAATTTTCTCAGGATTTGAAGGATGCCAATCCGCATTGTGCCAGTGTGGTGGACTATCAGCCTAACCCCTCTCATTCTAAGAGGAGACTCGTGCTCAACAGTGAGCTGTATATGGGATGCTACGTGATATTGAAGATGATGACAGTTGTAAGCAACGGGCGGAAGCTAATATTGAATTGGAAGTGAGTAACGGTAGGCAATTAGCCATGTACAAACTGAAATGCACTTTATTGCATCGTAGCAAGAGTCGTATTTTGCTTGAGCGACGTTGCGGAATAACCCTTCTGTACTTATACTATTATGTTTTCTATGCAACTGCAAGATATCTATTAAATATAAATATAAATAAATATACTTAAACAATACACATCACTATCTAGCCCCAAAGTAAGCATACAGAGTAGCTTGTGTTATGGGTGCTAAGATAGTTGATATTATAATATTCATATACAATTATACACTACATATAAATACTTATATAATGTATAAATACACACAGACACTGGAAAACACCCATGCTCATCACACAAATATTTTCCAGCTGTGGGAATCGAACCCACGGCCGTGGATGCAGGAAGCAGGGCCACTACCCACTGCGCCACGCGGCTGTCAAATGACAATGATGAAGTGATGTATTGTTCGCAGGCTGTGAAGAATTCGTCCTGGCGATGTATTTGTGCGAGAGGGCCACTCAGGGGGAGGCTCCCCCTGCCAAACTCCCCGTTGAGCTCATCCCCCCTACTTTTAGGTAAGTATTTGACGTCACATCTAAAAACTATTCACCCAAATATCTTAGTGTACGTGTAAAATTTGATTTGATTTGATTTTATTCACCCAAGAATCTTAGTGTATACTTCTTAAAAAGAGGAAAAATTTGATTTGATTAGATTTTTCGTTTTTAACTCGAAACTATCCTTCGGATTTTTAAGCTACTGCGTAACTTATCGCGGGCTTTGACCGCGGCGACCGAATTAAAAAATTTCGTAACGAAAATAAACCTAACATTTTTATTTTATTTATGCAGTTTTTTATTTATTAGTTTGTTATTTATTTTAATAAAATAAATAAATAATTATAATAGGCTACTTGCCTCTTTTGTAAACAGTGTTTAAACTGAATTATGGAAGTATTGTAAGCTATATTTTATTTTGTCCCGTCAATAATAAGCAGTAAAAATTTTAATACAAATGAATAAATATCTACGTAAAATTTTTGCCGCCGAAACGCAACACAATTGACGTCATACATAGAGATAACAGCATGATTGGCGTTTGCAGTAATGTGACATATCACGACACCGCAAGCGCCAATCACAAATCGATGCCTTGTAGCGAATGACGTCACAGTTTATGATTGGCGTTTGCGGTGACGTGATAAAAATACAATTTTGTTTTATAAAAATATTACAATTACTAGATTATTTTCACAAATAAAAATGTGATTAGAGTTTCTAGGCATCTAAACTGCCTCTTTGCAAAAAAATCTTCTTAGTTTTGTACAGCAGGCGAGTAGCCTATTGCATAAGTTGATTAAAATGCTATGCAATGGCAGTCTGACACGTATTTTTATTCTTAGGAGGAGGATGAAAACCCACACCCATTTCGGTTAAAATAGAGTTTTTCTTTTTATTTATTTTATACACATATGTCATATATAAACATTACAGGCTTAACCTAATGTGTTTATATAAACTATCTATAATGACTGCATTACTTGTACGTATCTGCTAAAAGTCCTGTGAAATTCAGCAGGCGAGGAGAAAAACAAATCTACGCCCGCATCCCACTCCAATACCCCGCTTAGCAAAGCCAACGCGCGAACAAAAGGTGACTCGCGGACTTTGCACCAACCTACATGTTGGAATAGTAAATAGCCTCATTTTTCGTGCCCTTTTTTGTATATTGGGTATGTGGAACGAAACTAACTCTAGCACTGAAGGGTTAGACAATTCCCCCCTAGTCAGTCGGAAGAAGTAATCCGCAAGCTACGCTACGTCTCATCTCTTTTTTCTCGTTTTTAAAAGACTTCTGTTAAAAAATAAAGATATATGCTTATAGACGCGACTCAGTGTCGAGTATCGGCAGCAACAAGTCGTACGAAGAGAGACGGAGGGAGAACTTGGCGCGGGGACAGGCAGAGTTGGAGAGGAGACGCTCGCAACTTGCCGACGCGCAGATGAAGGAGAAGGTACAACTCTTACTGAAATATACTACAGGGTGTCCCATTTCAGCCTAAAAATTGAGGATTTTCATGTTTTCCATACAGAATTTTTGGCAAAGACCTCAAAAATAGTTATAATACCTTAGATTTTTTATGAAGGTAAAACTCCTATCAATAGAAACTCATAATTCTGACTGTACTGTCTAATCTGTCATATGTAATGTGTAATCAGTCTGTAAATGAAATAGTAATTACTATTTCAGCTTTAAAATGGAGGATTTTCCATACATCATCATCATCACATCAGCCGATGGAGTCCACTGCAGGACGTAGGCCTTTTGTAGGGACTTCCAAACATCACGATACTGAGCCGCCTGCATCCAGCGAGTCTTGCGCAAAAACTTTAACAAGGGTTAAACCATTTTTGAAGTTTTTATGTTGGTTTTTTTTAGGCTTATTTTGTAGTTATTGGAATGTTATGATCGATAATATGGTAAATTTATGTTTTTACATGCTTCCAAAGGAAGAGGAGGTAAGTTTTGCTTGAATCAAATTATAAATACTTACAAACTATACTCCAAACCGTTTTTTGAAATTAGAGCAATCATAAGGGATTAAAAATCGAATAATTGTTTAATGTCCCAGGCGGAGAGAGAGCGCAAGGAGAGAGAGGAAGCGGAGAAGAAAGAGAAGTTGCGTCTCGAAGCGCAGAAGAAGGAACAAGAAGAGTTGCAA
This sequence comes from Bicyclus anynana, assembly GCF_947172395.1. NCBI lineage: Eukaryota > Metazoa > Arthropoda > Insecta > Lepidoptera > Nymphalidae > Bicyclus > Bicyclus anynana. The sequence goes on from NC_069109.1 coordinate 996,847, forward strand.
CGGAAACAGAAAGAAGAACAGGTAATTAGGAATTTTACAAAATCATCCTATCATTATGTTATATAGATTTTTGGGGACTTTAATATCTCATAAGTTTTTTTCAAAAATTTCAAGAATTATACTTTGGTTTAAAACGAATCGCCTATGTACCCATTTTCATAAAACTCTATAAAACCTGCTTAAGTTTAATTTATTCTCCTTCAGTTTGCTAAAGTTTATACCAATTTATTCTGTCAATTATTATTAATTTTGCAGGAGAAACGCGAGGCGGCCAGAAAAGAGATGGAGAGGCAATGTCAATTGGAGTGGGAGAAGAAGAGGTGAGTGTTTACTATATACATAGAGATACTAATATTATAAAGCTGAATAGTTTGTTTGGTTGAACGCGCTAATCTCATAAAGAAGAAAATTGAATTGATTTCTTGATCGACTTGAATTTTGTCTTGGATAGTCCATTTACCAAAAAGAAACGCTACAACCAATAGAAGCAGGGCATAAAAGAAAAATATGGCGAAACAGAATATACCTTTTAACAGCTTCCGCGTAAACAGTTGCAGTTGCTCAAACATAATGGATTTGCCCCCCCTCTTCTGACCATATATAGGACCTGCCTCGCTAGAGGTATGTAGAAACCGAAAGGGGTGCAGATTTTCGTCCTCCTCCTAACAAGTTAGCCCGATTCCATCTTAGATTGCATCATCACTTATATATTTATGAAGGCCGTGATAACCCAGTGGATGCGACCTCTGCCTCCGATTCCGGAGGGTGTGGGCTCGAATCCGGTCCGGGGCATGCACCTCCAACTTTTCAGTTGTGTGCATTTTAAGAAATTAAATATCACGTGTCTCAGACGGTGAAGGAAAACATCGTGAGGAAACCTGCATACCAGAGAATTATCTTCATTCTCAGCGTGTGTGAAGTCTGCCAATCCGCATTGGGTCAGCGTGGTGGACTACTGGCCTAACCCCTCTCATTCTGAGAGGAGACTTGAGCTCAGCAGTGAGCCGAATATGGGTTGATGACGATATATATTTATTGGTGTTAAATATTTTCGATGTGAGTTCCCGGTTTACCTCGTCCCCCTCAAAAAACGACAGACAATTTTGTTGGTAAATTTATTTGCGATGCAATAATTGATCTCAGAAAGCCCCCCCCCCCACACAAATAACGCTTTTTAAAAAAAAACTATAAGCTTTTACATTTTTGTCAAGGGTTACTTATTCATCAAAACTATTCCAGGACAAGGGAGCTGGAAGCCCTGCGCACGGAGGAGCAGACCAAGGTGCTGAGCCTCAAGTCAAGGAGCCAAGCTCTATCCGCCGAGCTCAACTCGGCCACGCTCAGAGCTGGCAACTTGGCCAAGCAGATCCGAGACACCAGGACCTCGGTCGCAGCCGCCAAGTGCACCATCGACTCCATGCGGTGAGTGCCAAGTGTTGCCACGCTCTGTCGGCCGAGCTCAGCTGACAGCTGGCAACTTGGCCGAGCAGATCCGAGACACCAGGAACTCGGTCGCAGCCGCCAAGTGCACCATCGACTCCATGCGGTGAGTGCCAAGTGTTGCCAAGTTATGTCGACAGAGCTCAGCTCACAGCTGGCAACTTGGCCGAGCAGATCCGAGACACCAGGACCTCGGTCGCAGCCGCCAAGTGCACCATCGACTCCATGCGGTGAGTGCCAAGTGTTGCCAAGCTCTGTCGGCTGAGCTCAGCTCACAGCTGGCAACTTGGCCAAGCAGATCCAAAACACCAGGACCTCGGTCGCAGCCGCCAAGTGCACCATCGACTCCATGCGGTGAGTGCCAAGTGTTGCCGAGCTCTGTCGGCTGAGCTCAGCTCACAGCTGGCAACTTGGCCGAGCAGATCCGAGACACCAGGACCTCGGTCGCAGCCGCCAAGTGCACCATCGACTCCATGCGGTGAGTGCCAAGTGTTGCCGAGCTCTGTCGGCTGAGCTCAGCTCACAGCTGGCAACTTGGCCGAGCAGATCCGCGACACCAGGACTTCGGTCGCAGCCGCCAAGTGCACCATCGACTCCATGCGGTGAGTGCCAAGTGTTCCCAAGCTCCGAGAAAGTCTGGTATACTAGGAGTAAGTCCAAGAGACAGCAGAGGACGTAGGAGGATAGAGGTAGATAAAATTCTTGAAAAGCTGGCAACGCATTAGGCACTTGTATTGCCCGCCACCTATAATTTTAAACCCATATTGGGCTCACTGCCGAGCTCGAGTCTCCTCTCAGTATGAGAAGGGCTCAGAACGTATTCTGGGAACGCCTACGAAATTCGATGTAGACAAGGTCATAAATTTCCTTATTTCAAATGGTAAACAACGACATGGGCGAGGGATTATGAACCCTATGTCTGTACTAATAGGGTTCTCCGTAACAATATTGAGATGTGATGAAATAATCTTGTATTGTTCCAGCTCTGACCGCGACACCAGTATGTCAGAGATGCAGCAACTGAAGGCGCGCGTAAAGGAACTGAACGCCAAACAAATTGCCCTCAACAAGGAGAAGGCAGAACTGGACGCCAAGGCGAAAGCCTCCGAGGGTGCTGGCGAAGACGGGAAGCTGAGCATGATGGAGGTCACACTCAAACAGTTGAGGGACAAGGTAATAAACATTCTAGGACCCCGCAAGACACCAGATAACGACATAAAGTGGTACAACGGCTGTGTTGACCCAACTTGGAGAAGGCAGAATTGGACACGAGGGTGTCCATCATCCTCAAACAGTTGAAGGACAAGGTACTAAATATTCTAGGACCCATCAAGACACCAGCAAAAGACACTTAAGGAGACTACGGCTGTATTGACTAAACTTGGAGAAGACAGAATTGGACATTGGAGACACGAGGGTGTCCGTCATCCTCAAATAGTTGAAGGACAAGGTAATAAACATTCCAGGACCCATCGAGACACTAGCAAAAGACATAAAGAGATACAACTTCTGTATTGACTCAACATGGAGAAGGCAGAAATGGAGCCAAGACGTCTGTCGTCCTCAAACAGTTGAGGGACAAGGTAATATACATTCCAGGATCCCTCAAGATACCAGCAAAAGACACTTAAGGAGACTACTGCTGTATTGACTGAACTTGGTGAAGGCAGAATTGGATACGAGGTTCCCCATCATCCTCAAACAGTTGAGGGACAAGGTAACAAACATTCCATGACCCATCAAGACACCAGCAAATGACAAAGAGATACAACAACTGTGTTTATTCAACTTGGAGAAGGCAGAATTGGACACGAGGTTGTCCATCATCCTCAAACAGTGGAGGGACAAGGTAATAAATGTTCCAGGACCCATCGAGACAGCAGCAAAATACACAAAGTGATACAACAACTGTGTTGATTCAACATGGAGAAGGCAGAATTGGATATGAGGGTGTCCGTCATCCTCAAACAGTTGAGGGACAAGGTAATAAATATTTCAGGAACCATCAAGACACCAGCAAAAGACATAAAGAGATACAACGGTTGTTGGCTCAACATGGAGAAGGCAGAAATGGAGCGAAGGCACCTGTAATCCTCAAACAGTTGAAGAACAAGGTAATAAACATTCCAGGACCCCTCAAGACACCAGCAAATGACAAAGAGATACAACTTCTGTATTGACTCAACATGGAGAAGGCAGAAATGGAGCGAAGGCGTCTGTAATCCTCAAACAGTTGAAGAACAAGGTAATAAACATTCCAGGACCCCTCAAGACACCAGCAAATGACAATTGTAGTCAAGCACAAGCACAATCTTTCATTTAAAAAAATCCTTTTGAGATTATAAACCTTAAAGAACATTCCAGTGGCAGATTAAAAGAAAGAAAAGAAAAATGTGTTTATTTCGAATTTATGCCACACATCACTATATCACCAGTACACCATGACATCCAGGACAATACCCTGCGATGTGTGGCATAACCCAGAAAATGGCCCCAGCTCAGCACAATGCTACGTGACCATTTGAATTTGGACACGTTGCGCTGATTTTCAGTTGGATCTACAGATTGGGTAACCTAAACTATACCTACACTGACATTAAACTGAAAAATAAACTTAATAATAAATAACCAAAAGGAACGAAGGAGATTAATGGCATCCATTTTCTATCCCCAGGTGGATGCAGCCAAAGCGGTGGTGGAAAGCAAGAAGGCGGACTTGGAAGCCAACAAGGCGCAGCTGGCAGAGATGTCTGCCACGGTCAGCCAACTGAGCGACAAGTGTGAGACGGTGTGGAAGCTATACGAGCAGCGACGAGACGAGTATACCAGGAACAGGAGCACCGCGCCCGCTGACTCCGCCTGGCAAGCTAGTGAGTGTCTTTTTAAGGTCCTTTATCACCTAGGGCAGAAACGATGTATTTCCAACTGCATTTATACAATTACGACATTGCAATTACGACATACGACAAGATGGTGAGTCCCTTTACACCTAGGGCAGAAACAATGTCTTTCCAACCCGCTCTATTGTTAGACGAATAAACGAGAAACAGAAGCACCGCATTAGCTAATGGCATCTGCCACGGTGAGTCTTTTTCTTAATATCCTAAAACCCAGCCAAAAAACAATTTTAGAGCAAAAAAATTGTGTTTTCCAACTAGATCTATGACATTTATACAATGAAACGAATATGCGAGAATCAGTAGTACCGCGCTCTTTACCGCTGCATGGCAGTCATTATCACCTTGGGCGGAAGATACACGAGGAACAGGAAAATTGCGCTCGCTGATGCCGCTTAGCAATATGATAAGTCGTTTAAAGCCCTTTGACACACCGAGGGCAGTAAGTTACCATAATACCTAGGGCAGAAAAGTCGTGTTTTCCAACCAGGTTTATTCGAGCAATAGGAAGGTTAAATTGAGGAGGACACAAGTGGTGGAACGAAAATTTGAGCGCCATCTGAGATGAGACTCATGCTCAACAGTCAGTCGAATATATTGACTTTCCAAATCTCTGAAAAATCAATATATTCAAAGGTAGTCCCAATTATGTATTTTTTTCCTCAGATGCCGACTGGGGTACTTCGGACGAAGCATGGGGTGCCTCTGAAGAACCCCCCGCCGCCGAAAGTGCTTGGGGAGATGCTCCCTCTACTAACGGTAATTATTATATGGAAAGATTTATTTATAGTGTTTATCTATACTTATAATAAATCTGTAGAGAGGTCAATTCTGTACATGAAATATATTTCCGAAATAGCTATCAGGGGGTGATTAGTGATCGATACTGATGCCAAAAATGCAATCAGTAAAATTTTAGTCTGTCTGTCTGTATGTTCGTTATAGAAACAAAAACTACTCGACGGATTTTAACGAAACTTGGTACAATTATTCTTCATACTCCTGGGCAGGTTATAGTATACTTCTCATCACGCTACGATCAATAGGAGCAGAGCAGTGAAGGGAAGTGTTGGGAAAACGGGAGAAGTTACTCCATTTTTTAAGCTTCCGTCGCCGTCGCGTGCTAGGATAGGGGTAGAGTAAGGGTAGGGTAGGGTTAGGGTAGTAGTAGAGTAACCATAGGATAGAGTACCCTACGGTAGGGGTAGGATAGGGGTTCGGTAGGGATAGAGTAGGGGTAAGGTTGGGGTAGGGTAAAAGTAGGATTTCACGCGGACGAAGTCGCGGGCGTCCGCTAGTTTATTATATTAGTTATTATTATTTAGTGAATAGTACTTATTTATTGTATTGCAACATCCCATCTCACAGGATATTTAGATTATTTATGTCTAATTTGCCTGGAAGAGATCACTATTATAAGGTTGTCTTTTGCGTATTCAAAAAAAATCAAAAATCATTTATTTCAAGTAGGCTCAGTTTACAAGCACTTTTGACACGTCAGTTGACTATTTGTAAAGATTCTACCACCGGTTCGGAAGGCAGGTTCTGCTGAGAAGATACCGGCAAGAAACTCAACAGTTGCTCTTTTGAAAAAGTCATACAGTATTATAATTTACTAGCGGACTCCCGCGACTCGATGTAAATTTTCAACTACCCCTTTAAAATTTGTAAAATAAAAAAATGGTTGTTGTGCCTCACTCGACATAGATAGGTATAATGTGTCGCGGACTTTTTTGTATATATTTATAAGATCTACAATTAATTAGATCATTTTATGGTTCTATCCTTTATAGTTTAGACAGCGTACGCAAAATAAGTAACTTTTCTGGTTGATTTTTTACACCTTGTGTCCGAAAAACCCAAATATCTTACGGAACCCTATTTTTTTCCAAAATAAAATTTAGCATATGTTACTTGTGGATAATGTAGCTTTCGAATTGTGAAAGAATTTTTTAAATCGGTCCAGTAGTTTCTGAGCCTATTCATTACAAACAAACAAACAAACATACAAACAAAGTTTTCCTCTTTATATTATTAATAATTTACAATGACAACAACATGATGACAACATTACAATTTCTTATAGTTTTATTTCCTGTGTGAAGGTGGAAGCTGATCCAACGGCCTCCAGGCATCTTTATCATTAAGGAACTCATCAATGTTGTAGTAACCTCGACTAAGTAAATGTTTTTAACACATTACTTAAAGCTATGCATTGGCAGGTCCATCACAGTCTTGGGGATCTTGTTATAGAAGAGTACACCCAAACCTACAAAAGATCTTTTTCAGTTTTGTTCACAAATCCCACGAAAAGCATAGATTTTCCGTATGTCTATATGAAAATCCAGGGTATAATCTATCTCCATCATCGATCTCGATCGATATTAAACTTAAACAAGCACGCACACTCTCATGTACACATGCACCCTCTCGCACTTTCACACACACACTATGTAAATATATTAAGTTTTAATTGTATTTGTAACTCAAATTATATATAAATTGGAAAAATTATAAGTTATGTATAAATTTGATTATATAAGCTACCTTATAAACTTAATCGCAATTTAATACTAATTTTTTAATTGTAAATTATTAGTTATTGCAGCTAAAATATTGTAATCTTCGTTCGTGAAGAGATGGTGGTTGTAACACAAAACCTTTTACAGTTTTTAGCACAACTGCCGTTTCAACCTATTCTGTATAAAAATGTTTTTTGCTCAATAAATCATTTATTCATTTATTAAAAAGTGGATGCACAAAGCAAAAAAAAAACCGTTTCCACTCAATGAGTGCCAAACGCAACTTCTTGGCACTCAATTCAAGTTTGCATTTGCAAATTCAACCTTAAACTTAATACTTAAGGTTGAATTTGCTCTGATTCTATTGAATATTGGACTATATGTAAAGGATTTATACTACAGCCTTTCTTGATGAGTAGTTTACCGCCAAGCGATTTAGCGTTCCGGTACGATGTCGTGTAGAAACCGAAAGGGGTGTGAAATATCATCCTCCTAACAAGTTAGCCCGCTTCCATTTTAGATTGCATCATCACTTACCATCAGGTGAAATCAAGTCAACTTGTAAAGATTCTCTACAGTATCTCTACTGAAGCAATTTTAATTTATTTTATCACTATAAAGCCACGTTATCTGTGAATGACATATGCTATGTTTATTGCAGCCACAGAAGTGGTGTCGACCACCACAGCGGTGACCACTAGCACGCCAAAGTGGCGCTGTGTCTACGAGTTCACCGCCAGGACTGCTGACGAGTTGAGCTTGCAGCCCGGCGACTTGGTGAGTCATCATTATCCCACATTCAGCTCACTATTGAGCACGAGTCTCCTCTCAGAATGAGAGGGGTTAGGCCAATAGTCCACCACGCTGACCCAATTGGCAGACTTGACAGACGCAGAGAATTGACATAATTCTCTGGTATGCAGGTTTCCTCACGATGTTTTCCTTCACCGTTTGAGACACGTGATATTTAATTTCTCAAAATGCATGACTTGGTGAGTGGTCATCGTTAATGCTAAAAAAAAACTATTTTGCATAGCACCGCCTTCAAACTGATCTAGATTTTTTTATACATTATATAAGTATTTATATGTAGTATATAAATGTATATGAATATTATAATATCAACTATCTTAGTACCCATAACACAAGCTGCTCTGTATGCTTACTTTGGGGCTAGATAGTGATGTGTATTGTTTAAGTATATTTATTTATTTAAAAAAGAAAAAAATGAGAAAGGACGAAAGGTACGATGTTATTTTTGTTAAAAAAATTATTGAACCCTTCGCTTCGATCGTGGTCATACTTCTTTTCCAATGCAATAAATAACAATTTATTATTGTAATGGGGATGATGACTAGGTTTGAATATATTGATTTTTATGATACATTCGGGTAAATAAGGTCAATGTTAACTAATTTATACATAAAAAGCAAGATTGTCTGGATATTTGCAAATTTAATAAGATTATCAAAATCTATTAAATATCTTTTATCGTAATTAGATCAAAATTTATACAGTTTTAGCTTCCTTACATTAAATGTGACATTTTAAATAAATGAACTATAAACATAAACGCACAAATAACAAAGATATTAGTAATTTTGTTTGAACGCGCATACAAATCTAACGATCATTAATTGTCTACGACGTCATAAGTTCGTACCATTTTGTATGGGGCGTTTTTCAGGGATCCGCGGCAGCGCCGCAAATCTGACTTTTTAAATCCCTGTAGCTCCGAAAGTAATGATCGCAGATACCCTGTTACTTTTACAAAATTGCTTTACAATTAGCATACTCTTAATTTATATACAATTTAAAAAACTGTCATGATCTCTATTATGTTATTATTAATCAGGTGAGCGAGGCGACGGCACCCCGAGGGGACGCTGAGCCAGGCTGGAGATGGGGCACTGCCAGAGGTATGATCTAAATCATTTGTTTATAGAAACCATAGTCATAGGGTGAAAATATTATTAGGGATACTGGAACAAAATATTTTTTTTCAACTAGCCATAGTTATCCATTGGTACGCCTATGATATCAACCAGATATATAGACAAACGCCCCTATAGGCCCCGCCCCCCAAAAATCGCCAAAAATCAACAAAGGAGATGGTCCATTTCAGGTTTACTCTTGAGATTTAAAAAATACAAGGATTTTATTAAAATTTACTAAAATGAATAAATCTAAGTAAATAAATAAAATAACCCAAGTTTTTGACTTATATATCAAGATGGCGCCCATAGAGCAACTATGATATGACAATTGACAGCAAACGTCAAACCGATTACTGCATTGAAAACGTCATCAATCCGCCATTGTTACCCTTAATAGTGTTGCATTTTTTTGGGAAATAATGAATATTATTTCGGAAGAATTAAAGTAAAATGGTAGATTAGTGTAATCAAAAATAGTTAAAAAAAATATCTCGCAGAAACGCGGAACTTAGCATCGGCACGAGCCAACACGAGATCGAGTGACGTCATATCAGTCTCAGACTATTTCCTACACGATGTATTTAATGGATGGACCCTTATTCCAATGTGCTATGCGAAATTAATATTATTAATATAAGTCAACTAGCCTATTGCGGTTGCTGGATTGAAATAATTTATTTCAAGTAGCCATTCGTTATATTCGGCTCACTGCTGAGCTCGAGTCACCTCATCTGTTTAATCAAGTTAAACAGACACTAAATGTCTGTTTAACTTGATTATATATGTATATTGTATTGCAGGTCAGTCGGGCTGGTTCCCAGAGTCGTACGTGGAAGACATCAATACTATACAGGCGTACGCAGAGGTCATCGAACCGCTGGAGACTAAGACGCAACTCGAAGGTAAACTTAAAGTCCGGCCGCTCAGAAATTGCGTTTCATACACCTGTCAATGTCACTTGTCTATAATGACTAGGTTTGAATATATTGATTTTTATGATACACTAGCTGGTTCCCGTTTCACCCGCGTGGTTCCCGTTCCCGTAGGAATACGGGGATAATATATAGCCTATAGCCTTCCTCGATCAATGGGCTATCTAACACTGAATTTTTGAAATCGGACCTGTATCAGTTCTTGAGATTAGCGCGTTCAATCAAACAAACAAACTTTTCAGCTTTATAATATTAGTATAGATTCAGGTAAATAAGGAAAATGTTAACTAATTTATACATAAAAAGCAAAGATTGTCTGGATAATCGTAATTAGATGAAAATTCATACAGTTTTAGCTTCCTTACATTTATTGCGACATTTTTTAATATTTGAACTATAAACACAAACGCACAAATAACAAAGATATTAGTAATTTTGTTTGAACGCACATACAAATCTAACGATCATTAATTACCTACCACGTCATTAAATCGTACCTTTTTGTATGGGTTTTTCAGGGATCCGCAAATCTGATCCTTTAAATCCCTGTAGCTCCGAAAGTAATGATCGCAGATACCCTGTTACTTTTACAAAATTGCTTTACTATTAGCATACTCTTAATTTATATAAACTATGCACAAAAATTAAGGGAGCAGAAAAAAAATCCAAATTTTTGGGGGATTTTCAACAGGCTGTAACTTATACAAAAATGGTCGTACAGCAAAAAAATAAAAAGCAAATTGTAGCTCTAAGTGTTTAGTTTTTGGATCTGAGTTTGAAATTTTTTTTTTGAAAATATTTTTCGTGTAATCATAAGAAAACCACCGAAAAAAAAATTTTCGAAATTTTTTTGTTTTTTTTTAATCTACGGACGTGGAAAAAATTTTTTCGACTCTACCTCCATATGGACCGGATAGCTTGTTTATTCAGATTTAATTTCGTTTTTTTAAATCTCGATACAAGCATTTCTCGCTGAGATATCGATGTTTTAATGGAAAAAGATCATTTTATCTTTGATTACCAATATCTCAGCAACCAATGATCGCACAGAAATTTTGAGGTTGGTTTCAAAAACTTGAATAAACTCTCTACAAGGATTGGCAATTGAATTTTGAAAAAAAAATTTTTTTTCAATCATTACATGAATTTGAAAAAGCATCCAAAAAAGGGCTTTTTGTCGTTTTTTGGAAAATCAAGCGCCCAATCAAAAATATTGCGGAAACCACTGACGTTAAGTGTGCCTTTTACTGTTCAATATACCCACAAAAACCCTACAAAGTTTCAATTCAATCCAGCCAACCGTTTTTTTTTCCCACTTGATCGAATTTTTGAAAAAATTAAAGGAGCAAGAATTTAGCTCTGAAAATGTCATAATTTACGCTTTTGTGCTTGCGCACGTGTATGTGTGTAGTTTTATCAGAGATTGAGACCCTGTGGTTCGTCACTTCCACACACACAGCTACAATTTGCTTTTTATTTTTTTGCTGTACGACCATTTTTGTATAAGTTACAGCCTGTTGAAAATCCCCCAAAAATTTGGATTGTTTTTCTGCTCCCTTAATTTTTGTGCATAGTATACAATATAAAAAACTGTCATCATCCCTATTGTTAATTAATTAATTGTTAATAAACTTAGCCTTAATACGTTTATTGTAAGTTGGCATAATTAGTACAGGAGATGGTTCATTTCGGGTCCACTGTTGTACCCCGTATCATTAAAATTTAAAAAATACAACGATTTTATTAAAATGTAAATAAGTGAATAAATCTAACGAAATAAAAAGAAGTAAATAAAGTTAAAACCCAAGTTTTTGAGTTAAATCAAGATGGCGCCCTTAGCGCAACTATAACATGACAATTGACAGCAAACGTCAAATCGACTACTGCATTGAAAACCCTTATGAGTGTAGCATTTCTTGGGAGAGAATGAATATTATTTCGAAAGTATTAAAGTAAATTCGTAGATTTGTATAATCAAAAATAGTTAAAAAAAAATATTTTCTTTTATTTCCGCCAGGGTACAATGACTGATCCTGGGCTCCATACAATTTTGGACCATCTCGTTTTTAATGTCATTACTCGTAAGGTTAATAAATGATATTTAAATATCTCACTGACGTTAACATTATCTCTCTCATTGACATTGACTTTGACAAGTGTCAGAAATGCGTTTTTTTTTTTCAATTCTGAGCGGTTGGATTCCAATCAATCTGTCATGAAATCCCATTCATTTCGACAAGTATCAGAAACGCGGTTTTTCAATTTCTGAGCGGTTGGATTTCAATCAATCTACAGTCAGAAACGCGGTTTTTTTTTTTTCAATTTCTGAGCGGTTGGATTTCAACTAACCAAATGCTGTCATTTTGAGACCTATCTATGTCTCAGACCAACTATTGTATAGGACCTGCCTCGCTAATTTTCTGTCAAAGTATATGATCAACGATCTAATGCGATTATAAAAAACTGTCTCTATAGTATCGATGTTTCATAGTTGTAATCGTATTCGTCGGTTAAAGAGCTCCGTAAAAAGTACCTTTTTGTGTAGTTGTATAATGTAAAAAACCCTTCAAAACAAAAAGAATTTTTAAAATCGGTCCATAAATGACAAAATTTATGGCTGGACATACATAAAAAAAAAAAACATACATACAGCCGAACGTAGAACCTCCTCCTTTTTGGAAGTCGGTTAAAAACGGGCAAAAACTTAGAGTTTAGTAAAAGATATATACCAAATCTAAGCTCGTTTTCCTTAGAAAATGACAGAAAACGTTCGTTTCGTTCGTTCGTTCATCGTTTGTGAATATGGGTCCTTCTATAATTGGTCTGAGATCTATGTAGAAAGCTGACTCAAAACTATGTTTTTTTTAATTTCCAGGTATAGCAGAAGTACCAGAAGCAGAGATTACCAACGACCTGGGTGGAGCGATGCCTACTGTCGGTGAGTTCTTGTATACATAGTAATTATAGACCGGATAGCCCAGTGGATATGACCTCTACCGATTCGGAGAGTGTAGGTTCGAATCCGGGGCATGCACCTCTTTTCAGTTGTGTGCATTTTAAGAAATTAAATATCACGTGTCTCAAACGGTGAAGGAAAACATCGTGAGGAAACCTGCATACCAGGGAATTTTCTTAATTCTCTGCGTGTGTGAAGTCTGCCAATCCGCATTGGGCCAGCGTGGTGGACTATTGGCCTAACCACTTTCAGACTGAGAGGAGACTTGAGCTCAGTAGTGAGCCGAATATGGGTTGTTACTGATGATGACGGGTAGATCGCAACCAAGGGCTAAATTGTCGTTGAAAAAGTCCTCATGATAATTTGATATCATTTGATACCCATATTGCAGTATTCTAAAATTTTTTTTTTATTTTCACCGCACATTTCATTTTTTTTTAATTTGATAATTAAAAAAAAACTAACACGACGACTGTGAGATGCTACAGAATCGCGGTGAAAATATAAAAAAAAAATTGACATGATGACAATGACAAATCTATTGATATTTGATATAATTGTTCGGATATATTTGAGGTAATAATAGTACATTATGATATAAGTGCGGTAAGTTGAAAATCACAGCCGAGGCGATATTGCAGCTCGAGCCGTAGGCGAGAGCTATAGTAAGAGGCTGTAATTATCAAAGCGCACGTATGTCATACGAGGTTTGCCACTTTGAACACACTATCTGAAAATGAATTTGCATCTTTGTTTTCCTTAAGATGACATTTTGATACGCTTCACATTTTTGCATAGATACCAAAGTTCGTGCGTTATTTTTAGACAAATGATCAAAACAGCCAGTATTACTGGTATCTATAATATAAAAATGAATCGCAAAATGCGTTGGTAAGCGCATAACTCAACAACGCCTGGACCAATTTGGTAAATTTTTTTTTAAATTGTTCGTTGAAGTTCAAGGATGGTTTTTACGGCGAGAAAAATTAGAATAATTGCCGGAAAAACCATAAAAATATCCCTTTTCTTTTTCCCATACAAATGTTTTTTAACTAAAACGTAGTCAATTTGAGCTTTATTGTTATTGTATAAAGTTCATATTAATAATAATTAGAAAACGGGGTAGGGGTAGGGTAGTGGTAGGGTAGGGGTAGGGTAGAGTAGGAGTAGGGTAGAGGTAGGGTAGGGGTAGTTGAAAGTTTACATCGAGTTTCACGCGGACGAAGTCGCGGGCATCCGCTAGTTACTAATAAAGTAAATTAATATTTTTGTGTTTATGTTACAGATAAATGTTTGATATTATATAAAATAATTAAATGTTTTTTTTTTTATTATTTGTCCATAAATAATGAAAAAAACTAAATTTAACGTAATTCAAGGATTTTTTAAATTCATCCCTTAAAGTGGTGAAATAGGGGTTGTAGTCCCGGCGTCTGCTAGTATTAAATAATATAACCCTCAAATCCACAGAAGGTGGTGACTTCTACATAGCGGCGTACCCCTACGTGTCCTCGGAGTCGGGAGACCTGACCTTCGAGGCTGGCGAGAGGATCGAGGTGATGAGGAGGGACGGCGACTGGTGGACCGGCAGGATCGGCATACGGTACGGGAGACTAATACTTGGGCCTCAGACTAATTACACAAAGATCTGCCTCACTAGATGTAACTTTTTTGTCAAAGTATATGATCAACTAATCTAATTTTTTTATTTGATCTAGTTCATACAATCGATACTGAAGCCAAAAATATGTTTTTTTTTTTTAATTTTTTGTGTGTCTGCCTGTAGGTACATGTTTTTTGTTAACCGAGCATCACACTGAAACAACTGAATGAATTCAAATGATTTGAGACCATAATAGCGAGAACCTTATGTTAGGGGTGGTGAGAAAAGAAACTCGAGGTTCACAAACACACCACTTTAATAACACAACTCTTCGATTATAATCACAAAAACTGAGCCCGCCTCATCCATGAAGCCACGTTTTTATACCTTTCCAACGGAATAAACAACAAGAACAAAATAGTCAAACATCAATCTCTTATCTATACGGATATTGACATAACTTCATTTATGAATTATGTCAATATACATTTTTAAATCTATTCATTTATTTTAGTTTAGTTTCGTATATTTTAGTTTAGTTTTAAGAACAAAGAATTACTCGTCATTATACGTCATGGTACCTACGTATATTGACAACACTACAGTTATAACCAGATTGTAACATATAATGTAGCATATCGGTTAATACAAATGCCTTCTTATTTAATTTTCTAACACTTATAGGATTTTTTTATTGCGAAAATTAAATCAGAGTTGGATGAAATATTGGGGTTGAAAGTTTTTAAGGAAAGTCCTTACTTTTTAGAGTTACAGTTATAACAATTTGTGCATGGATCATGAAAATAATTAAAAATGTAATTGTGATTCAAGAATTTTTAAATTTCAACCCTTAAAGTGGTGAAATAGGGGTTGAAAGTTTACATTGATTTCTATGCGGACGAAGTCGCGCGCGTCCGCTAGTTATAAATTAATGAATTAATGAATAAATCCCCAGCACGGGCATATTCCCGTCCAACTACGTCACAAAGGACGCGACGACCAGCGGTGACGTCATGTCCGCCATACCCGAGGCGCGCGAGCCGCCCGCCGAGCCGCAGGACACGTACGCCCAACCGCAGCCGCAGCCGCAACCGCAGCCAGAACCGCAGCCGCAACCTGAGCCGCAGGTGAGACTCTCATAGAATTATAACTGAGTATATCATCATCGCTCAAGCACTGATAGAGTTGTAATACGTAGACACGCATTTACAAATAGTACAAGAGCCGGCATAAAAATGTATACCCTCATCTGTTATTTATTTGGGATAAGAAATAAATTATGGAAATTTATGACAGATTATTTATCTATACTAATATTACAAAGCTGAAGAGTTTGTTTATTTGATTGTTTGATTGAACGCGCTAATCTCAGGAACTACTGCTCCGATTTGAAAAATTCTTTCAGTGTTAGATAGCCCATTTATCGAGGAAGGCTATATATTATTCCCGTATTCCTACGGGAACGGGAACCACGCGAGTGAAACGGCGCGGCGTCAGCTAGTTTATATAAAGGAAAACTTACAGCTAAATACAAAAATAATAAAAATAACAACATAGAAAAAATAATGTCGCAAATAATTTTCATATATTAGATAGCAAGCTCGCAAGGAAAGATACAATACATAATCCAATATGATAAAAGAGATAATGATAATAATAATAATAGACATAAATTTAAAAAAAAATGCGAAAGAGGAAAAAACAACAAAACTAAAGTGATATGTAAACAAGCTAGCTTAACATAAACAAGTTAAAGTACTGTTTGGCCAGTGATTTACGAGTATTAAATTATTAGTATTTTTTTTATTTAATTAAATTAATCTCCTTCCCTTACTGATTCTTTAAAAAAAAATAAAAAGTAAACATTGCCTGCTTTCTGCAACTGCAACTGTGGGTTTGGCAGATATAAACAGTTGAGTAATGTTATTTATGTATATTTATATATACCTTCATGAGTTATTTCGTTCGTTACCCATATTTGGTTCATAGCTGAGCTCGAGTCTCCTCTCAGAATGAGAGGGGTTAGGCCAATAGTCCACCACGGTGGCCCAATGCACACACGCAAAGAATTAAAAATTCTCTGGTATGCAGGTTTCCTCACGATGTTTTTCTTTCATCGTTTGAGACACGTGATATTTAATTATTTAGAGTTATTTAGTCGTCTATTAAGTCAAATGAAAGCTTATTTTATGTTTGATTTAACTGTATTAGGTTGCCTTCATGGTTTCTAGATTTTGTATGAAAAATTTTATTTGGCCACAATTGAACTAAGTAACCTATTTGCAATGTGCAATGTATTACTAATAAAAAACAGATGAGGGTGTATATTCCTAATGCCGGCTTTTAGACTAAGAGGCTAGATAGCGATGTGTGATTTGTCCTTTACAAATAAATATACCTACTTAAAATAGTATATCTAAATATAATAAGTATACCAACTTCGTCCTAAAGTCAATTATCTATATAAATCATTGATATTGATAAAGTTGACCAATGATAATTTTATACTATAGATCGGTTACGTCCCTTCAAAATCATCGAAAAAAGTGATCCGAACAATAGGATACAATACTGATTGATCCGTTATTTATTTATGTACTACCTCCTCTATCCTACCCCTACCCTACCACTACCCTACCCTACCCCTACAAAAAAAAGTATCCTATGTCCTTCTCCTGGCTCTAAACTACCTCCCTGCCAATTTTCAGCTAAATCGGTTCAGCCGTTCTTGAGTTATAAGTGCAGTAACTAACACGACTTTCTTTTATATATATAGAGACAAATAATTAGCAATAAAATAATATTGTGACTATAAATTGAGATGTAAGCTATCCTATCTTTCAAGTTGGATCAAAATGCACACGGAATGCAAATCAAATTTAAAATCGGTTTAGTAGTTTAGGAGTCCATCGCGGACAAACACGTGACTCGAAATTTTTATATATATAAAGATATGTAGTTTTTACACTTCCTGGACACACAACTCGACATTGTAGACGATATTCAGTTATTATTTGTTTAAATAACGTTCTTTGTTGACCACAACTAACATTGAGATGTGGAAATTTCCTCTTTTGAACGCCTCATTTTTCATGAACTAGTAACACATCTAACAGTATTTAACATCATTGGTTGAAATGTATTTCGGCTTGGTGTACTATCATTTAGTGTTCTTTTTTGATATACGAGTACTTAGTGAAACAGAAGTTTTATATGTGAAAAAAAAATACAAACAAACATACGAACACATAACACTGTATATAATTAGTAACAATACTTCAAATATATTAAAATTGTTTTACAAAATAACCTTAATATGGACTTTGACCTTGATAATACCCTCTAATATAAATAGAATCGAATCTATCGATCGAAATCATTAAAGACAATGGGGATGATGACTAGGTTTGAATATATTGATTTTTATGATACATTCGGGTACATAGGGTCAATGTTAACTAATTTATACATAAAAAGCAAAGATTAACTGGATATTTGCAAAATAAATAAGATTATAAAATTTCAAAATCTATTAAAAATCTTTTATCGTAATTAGATAAAAGTTCATACAGTTTTAGCTTCCTTACATTAAATGTGACATTTTTTAATATATGAACTATAAACATAAACGCACAAATAACAAAGATATTAGTAATTTTGTTTGAACGCACATACAAATCTAACGATCATTACATTACCAACGACGTCATTAGTTCGTGCCATTTTGTATGGGGCGTGTTTCAGGGATCCGCGGCAGCGCCGCAAATCTGACCCTTTAAATCCCTGTAACTCCGAAAGTAATGATCGCAGATACCCTGTTACTTTTACAAAATTGCTTTACTATTAGCATACTCTTAATTTATATACAATTTAAAAAACTGTCATCATCCCTATTATTGTGAACCCTAAAAAGAATAAATTTTTATGATTAAAGGTTATTTGTAAAATACCATACATATTACTTACCATTAATTACTTACCATTCAAAAAACTGCAACAAAATATACTTACCCATCAAACTTACTCATCAAAAGATACAACAAGAGAAGGCAAGCGTTGTCCACACTCAACCCGCCGCCGAGCCGATGCCGACTTCGCCTCCCTACAACGCAGAACTTGTGCAGGTAAGCACTCATATCGCAGGTAAACACTCATATTACAGGTAAACACTCATACTAAAGGTAAACACTCATTGATTTCGGGTAAATTACCGTCTGTACAACTTCAACATTAATAAATTCAAATTTAGCGCCAATTATAACCGAAGAAGCACACAAAAATACAAAAATAAATTTAAAAAACATTAAAACTAAAAATTTTGCAAGCAAAGGCGACCTTATAAGCAATCTACACGAGGCCATCGTCCATCGAATGTAGTTTTAAACAGACAATATGATTTATTGTCATACAACATTTTGTATGTGCGGACAATGTCTAATTAGGGCATTATTAGCACACTCATTTTCATTAGATAGTTGTTATAGAATTCTCTATTTTCGCTAATTATTTTCTACATATTTGTCTACGTAAACGCATATTTTACTAATCAAGTTAGTATTGTTCCCATGCATATAGGTAAGTAATTATTTTACATTGACTTTCATTACACTTATGGGCCTCAAACAAATGCACTACTAAACCATAAAATCATGTAGAATACAAATATAGTCCCAACGTAGTACATATGGCTGTCTTAAAATTTTTCAATATAAACACTTACCTTTGAGTCAACACTTCACATGACGTAACCAACATAAACTTACCTGTCAAACTTACCTATCAAAAGATGCAACAAGACAAAACAAGCGTTGGACACAGCCAGCCAACGGCTGAGCCTACGCCATCGCCGCCATACCACGCTGAAATTGTTCAGGTAAGCTTTCATATAACAGGTAAACACTCATTTTTCATATACAAACTCATATTTTTTAATATATTCAGTATTTGTTTTCTTTTATTACCTAATTTCAAGTTAATTTTTGAATGCAATACGATCTCCCCTGATGTTAATAGAAGAAGCAGTTTCAGTTGATATCTGGTGTTTATGTTTGAACTACGCAGTTTCTTCAGCATAAATCCTGTTCCCGAGGGAATACAGGGCTAAAATATTTCCCATGTAACTCGCAGATAATGTCGTTTTGGTGAAAGAATTTTCAAAATCGGTCTGTAGTTATTACAAAGTAGTAAATCATTATCTATACGATATACTATTATACTATATATACAATATACAATATACTATTATACTATATATATTATAAATCTGAAGAGTTTGAACTGAACTACTGGTCTGATTTGAAAAATTCTTTCAATGTTAGATAGCCCATTTATCGAGGAAGGCTATATATTATCCCCGTATTCCTACGGAAATGTGAACCACGCGGGTGAAACCGCGCGGCGTCAGCCATTCTTTATAATATTAGTGTAGATTACAACAGAGAAATATTGAACATTCCAAGCTCGTGTCAGTTTAGGGCTTTTTATTTCTAATGTGGTCCAGAGAAGGTTTTGCGGTAGGCATTGATTTAGCATGCCGCGTTGAAACCGTCACAGTAAACCCGCTTATATCTTTGAGTGCAGTTACTCAACATCTGGTGAGATCGCGGTCAAAGCTTGTCATTGAATAATTCCCCTCAAAGCTATCATATCTTCCACAGGAGCAAAAGTCCTCAACTCCTATATCATCAGAGGTGGCAGCGATCACCGAGTCAGCGGCCGCGCCCGGCGGGCCTCGCCCGGCCTCGTCGGCCCGCCGGGACTCTGGTCGGGACTCCGCCACTTCCAGGCGAAAACATGAGGTCGCTCAGGCTTTGGCCAACTATACGGCTACTAGGTGAGAAGTGATACAAATCTTTATTGAACTAGGGTTTGAGGATTTAGAATTAAACACCTGGTGACTCGTATGAGACTTCATTCAACTCCTTAATACGAGTATGAATACACACTTCCAAACGTAGGCAATTCGTAGTTCAAAATCGTAGCCGAGTTCACTGTTGTTCACTTATATCGCTTGTGTCACTTGGATGTTATTTCGCTTCGCTCTGACCCTGACCTCCAATCCAACAGTTTTTTGAGTATCTTGGAAGCAAATATACTCATGTTCTAAGAATCAAGTAACACGGACTTCATAATGGTATTCCAGACACGTCGCTATTTTTGTGACGCCGCGTATTTGATTCTGTTTGTATCGACATTGTAAAATACTTAACAGCCTAACATTCAAGTGTATTAAAGCCGCATAATTTCTGGTCCTTCGAGCCGGTTGGGATTCGTTTGCCTAAAAATGCCTAGTCATTGTTTGAAAGCTATTGAAGTTTTAAGAATCAGGAAACAAAATTCATAAGGTATTTCAGACTCTAGCTGCTTATATTAAGGTGCATATAAAGGGCCAGCTAAGTCATTATAAAATACTTACCAGCCTAACATTAAATTATATTAAACCCACACAATTTTTGGTCCTTCGAGCCGAATGGTCTGTCTAAAAGTGCCTAATCATTGTTTTAGAACTTTTTCTTTGTTACACTTTTGACAGAGTGGTCGTCGAGTCGGTCGGTCGAGTTTTACAGCTGCTCAAGGTATAAAAATCAGGAAATATTTTTCATCCCGGAAAATCCAAATTTGTGAAAAACTAAATTCCATGCGCACGTAGGCGCGCGCGTCCTCTACTACTTACATAAAGTGTATTAAAGCCGCACAATTTTTGGTCCTTCGAGCCGGATGGTACACGTCTCAAAGATCGTTGTTTTAAAAGTTATAAGAATCAGGAAACAGGCTTCATTTAGGTTTTCCAGACTATATCTGCTTATATGAAGGTACGTATCTGACTGTATGTTTGTCTGCAGCTCAGAGCAGCTGTCGCTGATGAAGGGCCAGCTCTAACATTGTAAAATCCTACTAATATTATAAACGCGAAAGTTTGTATGGATGTTTGTCACTCTTTAACGCCGCATCTACTGAACCGATTTGGCTGAAATTTGGAATGGAAATGTATTTTACTCTTGATCAACAAATAGACTACTTTTCATGCCGGAATAATCCATAGTTTTCGAGGAATTTGTGAAAAATTAAATTCCACGCGGACGTAGGCGCGCGTCCTCTACTTCTTACATAAAGTGTATTAAAGCCGCACAATTTTTGGTCCTTCGAGCCGGATGGGATACGTCTCAAATGTCGTTGTTTTAAAAGTTATAAGAATCAGGAAACGGGCTTCATTTAGTTATTCCAGACCATAGCTGCTTATATGAAGGTACGTATCTAACTGTATGTTTGTCTGCAGCTCAGAGCAGCTGTCATTGATGAAGGGCCAGCTGCTGATAGTTCGCAAGAAGGCGGACAGCGGCTGGTGGGAGGGCGAGCTGCAGGCTAAGGGCAGGAACAGGCAGAGCGGCTGGTTCCCCGCCAGCTATGTCAAGGTACTGAAGTAAAATTTTCTTTAAACTTTTTTCCTTAAAGTACGAGGAAATAGATATTTATCATATTAATTGATTATGAAACACGGCTAAAACTCACGTGATATTACATCGGAGTATGCCCGACTAGTTTCAAACCCATACGGGGCCCTTAGTCATGAGCTGGTTCTTGCATCGCGGCAGGATCCAAACTGATCAGATCAGATCCAAACTGATCAGTTTGGATCGTGCCGCGATGCAAGAACCAGCTCATGACTAAGGGCCCCGTATGGGTTCGAAACTACATACATACTCCGAGCTAATATCACGTGAGTTTTAGCCGTGTTTCATAATCAATTAATATGAATAACACTCACGATAGTTTAAATTCTAAAATAAGATATTTATCACAGAGAGAAAATTAAAAAAAAAATTCTAAATACTATTCGATGCTTAAAAGTCACTTCTAACTATAATACCATACCGTATAAGTGTTAATGTAGAGGTTACGGGGGATAGGGGGCGCCTAAATGGTAAAGAACAACAAAAGAAATTTCTTTTTAACCGACTTCAAAAAGGAGGAGGTTCTCAATTCGGTCGGTATTTTTTTTTATGGGAGTATGATTTTAGAAGTTATCGATATTCTGTTACCTACTACTAAAATCCTAGTCGACCGTAAACTGTATTGCACCTGATTTTCAATTGGTCACTGCAGAGTATGGTCGAGATCTGCGCGTTCCATACTTACTTTGGACTCACAATTGGTACCTAAAATTATTATTAGGAGCCTAGAGCAAACAGGAGAGGCGCCATAATTGGATCTCGCTCCGTTCTTAAATTTACTCCGGGCCAGCGCTGGTTACGGGAAGGCAAAACAATTGAGTGTAGTTAGGGTAAGGGCTTAGGGTAGGGTAGGGAAGAAGTGCACATAAATCAAAGCTAACCTTGGGGTCCGCTAATGTTAAAAAATCCGCTTATGTTAAAAAACTTATTTTGCCAGTTACTACAATCGTCCGGACGCACGTCGGGTCGCACCACGCCCGTCATGTCTAAAATGGACACCGTGCCTACTGAGACTGTCATAGACAAGGTACGTCATAAGACAAGCTCCAATGGGGATGATGAGACTAGGTTTGAATATATTGATTTTTATGATACATTCGGGTAAATAAGGTCAATGTTAACTCATTTATACATAAAAAGCAAAGATTGACTGGATATTTACAAAATAAAAGAGATTATAAAATTTCAAATCTATTAAAAATATTTTATCGTAATTAAATGAAAATTCATTAGATGAAAATACGACGTCATTAGTTCGTACCATTTTGTATGGGGCGTTTTTCAGGGATCCGCAAATCTGACCCTTTAAATCCCTGTAGCTCCGAAAGTAATGATCGCAGATACCCTGTTACTTTTACAAAATTGCTTTACTATTAGTATACTCTTAATTTATATACAATTTAAAGAACTGTCATCATCCCTATTCTTGTTCATTTATTTTGTCTGTAATATACCTTTTCCATTGAAAGCAATTAATAAGTGATTAATGAAAATCCATAACACATTTACGGTTGACTCGTATCAAATATTGAAACTTCTTAATATAAACATGAATATATCGATATAAATTAATGAAATATATCGATGTAAATTAATGAAATATATCGATGTAAATTAATGAAATATATCGATGTAAATTAATGAAATATATCGATGTAAATTAATGAAATATATCGATGTAAATTAATGAAATATATCGATGTAAATTAATGAAATATATCGATGTAAATTAATAAAATATATCGATGTAAATTAATGAAATATATCGATGTAAATTAATGAAATATATCGATGTAAATTAATGAAATATATCGATGTAAATTAATGAAATATATCGATGTAATTTAATGAAATATATCGATGTAAATTAATGAAATATATCGATGTAAATTAATGAAATATATCGATGTAAATTAATGAAATATATCGATGTAAATTAATGAAATATATCGATGTAAATTAATGAAATATATCGATGTAAATTAATGAAATATATCGATGTAAATTAATGAAATATATCGATGTAATTTAATGAAATATATCGATGTAAATTAATGAAATATATCGATGTAAATTAATGAAATATATCGATGTAAATTAATGAAATATATCGATGTAAATTAATGAAATATATCGATGTAAATTAATGAAATATATCGATATAAATTAATGAAATATATCGATATAAATTAATGAAATATATCGATGTAAATTAATGAAATATATCGGTATAAATTAATGAAATATATCGATATAAATTAATGAAATATATCGATGTGAATTAATGAAATATATCGATGTAAATTAATGAAATATATCGATATAAATTAATGAAATATATGGATGTAAATTAGTAAAATATATCGGTATAAATTAATGAAATATATCGATATAAATTAATGAAATATATCGATGTAAATTATGAAATATATCGATGTAAATTAATGAAATATATCGATATAAATTAATGAAATATATCGATGTAAATTATTTAAATATATCGATGTAAATTAATGAAATATATCGATGTATATTAATGAAATATATCGGTATAAATTAATGATATATATCGATGTAAATTAATGAAATATATCGATATAAATTAATAATATATATCGATGTAAATTAATGAAATATATCGATATAAATTAATAAAATATATCGATGTAAATTAATGAAATATATCGATGTAAATTAATGAAAGTTAAAGATTTCTTAGGAACGTTATACCATACTATATACAAAATTATACTAAATTTGATATGAGTGAACTAGCCTACTGTACCCTGATAAATATATAAAAAAATGTCTGTCCGTGCGTCAGGTGATAGCGCTGTACCCGTACGCGGCGCAGAACGCGGACGAGCTGAGCTTCGAGAAGGACGACATCATCGCCGTCACCGACCGCTCTCAGGACCCCGCCTGGTGGCAAGGTATATCTGGAGACTAGCTGACGCCGCGTGGTTCTCGTTCCCGTAGGAATACGGGGATAATAGTAGACGATATGACGTCGCTCGATCTCGTGTTGGCTCGTGCCGACGCTAGGTGGGGCGACTTGTTTCAGTAAAGAGTAGGGAGTTAGAGAGGGGTAGGGAAAATAATAGTCTGAGAGGGATATGACGTCGCTCGATCTCATGTTGGCTCGTGCCGACGCTGGGTGGCGCGATTTGTTTCAGTAAAGAGTAGGGAGTTAGAGAGGGGTAGAGATAATAGTAGGAAATAATAGTCTGAGACGAATATGACGTCGCTCTATCTCGTGTTGGCTCGTGCTTACGCTAGGTGGTGCGATTTGTTTCAGTAAAGAGTAGGGAGTTTGAGAGGGGTAGGGATAATAGTAGGAAATTGTAGTCTAAGCCGGATATGACGTCGCTCTATCTCGTGTTGACTCTTGCTGACGCTAGGTGGTTCCGTAATGAGTAGGGAGTTAGAGAGGGGTACCGATCGGTTGGTGCCTTATGGACGGCTTCAGTATTCTCGTGGCGTTCGAGACGGCCACATTTCTTGTTGTGTAATTCTTTATAGGTTACTTGGGATAGGCGGGGAGAGTGACTTGAGTGGAAAAGGGGAGTGTTTGTTAACAGTCAAAGGATCCTTTAACCCTACACACATCGTTCACAAGTGCGTGACTTCACTCAAGGTCATTCTCTGCCAATCGGTCTTATTTTGATTACAGTTTGATTTGTTAAGTTGTCTTGACAAATGTTGTGAAACCTTTATTCAACATTGGTTTTCTTTTTTCATATTTTTTCAAATCCACTTTTGAAGCTTCTGTTTAAAATATAGCCTTCCTCGATAAATGGGCTATCTGACACTGAAAGAATTTCTCAAATCGGACCAGTAGTTCCTGAGATTAGCGCGTTCAAACAAACAAACAAACTCTTCAGCTTTATAATATTAGTATAGAAAGTATAGATAACGATATAATTAGTGAAGATAAATAGACAAAGGAGTAACCCAGTCCCCACACCAAAAGTTAAAAATTGACCACAAATTAGAACATATAAGAAACTCTCATGTGGTCAATTTTCAGAAAAATTTATGTTAGTTATATCAGCTAAATTACTTGATACATTTTGATCTCTTCTTTATGAAAGCTCTTTGACAATAAATTATCATTGTCAAATTAATGACCTCTGCCTCCGATTCCGGAGGGTGTGGGTTCGAATCCGGTCCGGGGCATGCACCTCCAACTTTTCAGTTGTGTGCATTTTAAGAAATATCACGTGTCTCAAACGGTGAAGGAAACCATCGTGAGGAAACCTGCATACCAGAGAATTTTCTCAATTCTCTGCGTGTGTGAAGTCTGCCAATCCGCATTGGTCCAGCGTGGTGGACTATTGGCCTAACCCCTCTGATTCCCAGAGGAGACTCGAGCTCAGCAGTGAGCCGAATATGGGTTGATAATGATGATTAAATACGATTTTATTAATTTTTCAGGAGAGCTGCGTGGGATGACTGGTCTCTTCCCAAGCAACTATGTCACTAAGTTAGTTAACTAAACAATGGATTTAGTTTAAATATACTTGGCTTCTCGAAAAATATATAATTAAGATTAATTAAAGTAGAACTTGCTCATACAAAACCATTGATAACTTTATTAAAAAAACCAAAAAAATAAATAGTTATATATGTCGTAAAAAAATGCGTAGATTCATTAATAAAAATATGGACAGAACCACTGACCTAACCTTGGTCATCGGCTCTGCCAATTACAATAGGTATGCTATGCTTAACCTCACTAATCGCTTACACAATACTACTCTTAATTTTACTATTTTACCCTGGTAGTTGTGGTAGAGGAAGTACATCGAGCAAGTCCCAGGACTTGTGACCATTGGGTGTGGTTTAAAGGCGCCTTTTAATACTAGTAAACACTCACCAACCCTGCCCGACGTGCTCTCCATGCCCACAGTAAACAATTTAAGATCAATAATTACTTCATCACGAAACATTATCGAACAAAATCACTAACGCGACAAGCAGCATGACGCCTCAAGCTGCTCAACAAAGAATTGAACCAATTAATAGCCCAAGTCACTAATTACTTTCCTTTTCTTAATAACACTACTTAACACTTCACTATTTCACTATACTTAACAAGTAGATTGTAGAAGACGATTATTCCATCTTAAAAACGCGATTAGAACTGAATTACTAAATCAGTAGACTACGGAGACAGACGGAGGCAGGATGCCTCACTAGAGTGAATACACAGTGACGGTACACGCGTACGCGCCATTTGGGACGCGATGCCATTGGATGAGAGTTACGTGACGTTACGTTTCCTATTGGTCGATCGCCGCCACGTTCGTTATGGTGGTAACGTTTTACAATCTTAATTACTTCAAGAGTAAATAATCAAAACCTAATTACATGAAAACTTGCTTCTAAATTTATTAAATTAATTAACGTAGATTTTGCTGACCATTACGACAGCAAAATCTCAACACAGAACCTAAAGAATTTCTTTTCTACTGCTGTCACCTGTCATCATTACTTGAGAGACTAATTATTAATTAAATCAAAACGGAATAGTATTTTGACTGCAAAATGATCAGACCACTAGATAACAAGTCGATTCGAAATAACCACAGAGCAAACATGACAACTATTAGGTCTGAGGCCATAGAGCCCTCAGTGAGCCAAGCTTCCCCGGCGACACGGCCATACTGACGTGCGGTGCGTGCTCTGCAGCGCCTCCAGTTCTTTTCTGTAAATAAAAAAAAAATTCTGAAGCTAGATACTTTCACAATTAACCTAGGCTTTGTTTGAATCTAGAAACTTGTGTTTTTCGAATAGTTAGTTACCTTAAACAAGGCTTCACTTCAGTATCTAAAATTAAAATGTTTAGTTATCTTGGCTGAACTATAAGTGTGACAACACAAACTTGCTATGAATGTTGAGAAAGAGAATATTCATAAGTTTATTTCATATTGACACTGCTTGCTACACGCGACAACAGCTAATGATTCATATGTACACTGCTCGCTCCACGCGACAACAGATAATAATAATTTATATTGACACTGCTCGCTCCACGCGACAACAGATAAATATTATAATTATAAAATAAGTGAGTATGTTGTGTTTTAAGTGTACACGTAGACACTGCTCATAATTTTCATATGAATACAGTTATAACGTGGTGTGTAGTATAGGTAGGGAATCAGGTGAGATAGATCCACGTAGAAGGCTCTAGGGGAGTTTGGGAAGGTCGATGCTGTGGTGCTAAGCGGTTATCTAGCGCCGTGGTCCACAGGGGATAGACAAGGTTGGTCGTTATACAAGGCACCTCAGGCCAACGACATCTTTTGGTGGTCGCTGGTCGGCTCCATACGCCAACGACATATTTTGAGTGCCACATGGCATCTTTTGGTGGTCGCTGGTCGGCTCCATACGCCAACGACATCTTTTGAGTGCCACATGGCATCTTTTATTAGTTATGAACGACTCCACGCCGCCAATAAGTAAAATTATAAATATTCTCATTACTCTTTCTTTTAAAGTGTTTGTGATGATGTTTGTGTAAATGTTAAAATAATTGAAACTATATTCACCGGGAATAAATAGTCCACGCAGTGGTCGATGTAGTAGACGACACAGGCAGCACGCCAGCTCCAGCGGTCGCAATAGCCGCAGGCTGCAACGACTGCGGAAATAGTAGCGGGCTGCGCGGCTGTAGTGGCGTTAGACGTTTGACACCGTTGATACCAGAGGCGGTACGGCCGCCAGAAGATCACCAGGGCGAGCAGGTCGCCTCAATTGGTTATCTGTGACCCTGCAAGGCCTCCAATGACGACCAGATACCGCTCTTGAGCACTCTGTGTACTTCACTATAAGGATTGCTAAACAAAGGTGAAGCGACGTTTGGTTGTTTTTAATTAAAACCAAGTAGTCTACTTACTAATAGTGGTTTTTTTTTTTTACCACCGCCTCGGCCATTCTACTTTGGATGTAAACATGCAGGGCTTCTATATCGATGACCCTACTGTCAAAGTCAACTAGATTAAGAAGTTTAGGTACTACACAATTTTGACTACATACAAGAAGTGTTAACGAAGCTATACCAAAGATTGTATGTACTTCACAGTAAAAAGAGCATTGCAAATAACCAAAGATAGTATTTCGTTACCTGGAGTCACTATGTGTAGTTCGTTGCAATGTCTGTCACAATAACTCTTGGAAGCTTCTGAGGAATTGTCTTCCATCATCAATAATTATTTTGGGGATGTAAAGAGTCGGACAAGTTCTTAAAGTAAACCCTTGGTACAATCTGAATTAAATGAAAAGTAAGAGACGCAATCTAACTAAGGAAAATGCCGTACGCCACGTAAACGCAATATCTATTTTGAAATTATCGGTAAAAGATTCGCACACTCGGCTCAAACCGTCGCGGTTTTTAACTAAAAGTACTCGACTCGCAAACGCATAACGTTTGCAAACGATAAATTTTAAAAGTAACGTAATAAGTTTGCAACGTAATGAACATTTCTCAATTTTTTTTTTTTTTTTTTTTTTTTTTTTTTTTTTTTTTTTTTTTTTTTTTTTTTTTTTTTCTTTTTTCTTTTTCTTTTCTTTTCTCTTTGTCTTTTACGTTATTACATTATTTATTTGGATGCGATATGGCGACACGGGCATCACGGCAACCATTGCCGATTCAACTCAATGACGCATCAATATTAAATTGTCAAAACTATTTTACGGTTTTAAGTCCAACTTAGTTACCACAAGAAAAAGTGAGGGTAGTTATCAAATAAAATTAATTTCATCAGGAATTTCACAAATTACAAATAAAGTTGCACTTTCATTGTCAATGTCAGGATTTGGTACAGATTGACCGGCAGAAAGGGATCGCTGGAGCGATCCCACTTCTGATGTCGTAAAAAAATGCGTAGATTCATTAATAAAAATATGGACAGAACCACTGACCTAACCTTGGTCATCGGCTCTGCCAATTACAATAGGTATGCTATGCTTAACCTCACTAATCGCTTACACAATACTACTCTTAATTTTACTATTTTACCCTGGTAGTTGTGGTAGAGGAAGTACATCGAGCAAGTCCCAGGACTTGTGACCATTGGGTGTGGTTTAAAGGCGCCTTTTAATACTAGTAAACACTCACCAACCCTGCCCGACGTGCTCTCCATGCCCACAGTAAACAATTTAAGATCAATAATTACTTCATCACGAAACATTATCGAACAAAATCACTAACGCGACAAGCAGCATGACGCCTCAAGCTGCTCAACAAAGAATTGAACCAATTAATAGCCCAAGTCACTAATTACTTTCCTTTTCTTAATAACACTACTTAACACTTCACTATTTCACTATACTTAACAAGTAGATTGTAGAAGACGATTATTCCATCTTAAAAACGCGATTAGAACTGAATTACTAAATCAGTAGACTACGGAGACAGACGGAGGCAGGATGCCTCACTAGAGTGAATACACAGTGACGGTACACGCGTACGCGCCATTTGGGACGCGATGCCATTGGATGAGAGTTACGTGACGTTACGTTTCCTATTGGTCGATCGCCGCCACGTTCGTTATGGTGGTAACGTTTTACAATCTTAATTACTTCAAGAGTAAATAATCAAAACCTAATTACATGAAAACTTGCTTCTAAATTTATTAAATTAATTAACGTAGATTTTGCTGACCATTACGACAGCAAAATCTCAACACAGAACCTAAAGAATTTCTTTTCTACTGCTGTCACCTGTCATCATTACTTGAGAGACTAATTATTAATTAAATCAAAACGGAATAGTATTTTGACTGCAAAATGATCAGACCACTAGATAACAAGTCGATTCGAAATAACCACAGAGCAAACATGACAACTATTAGGTCTGAGGCCATAGAGCCCTCAGTGAGCCAAGCTTCCCCGGCGACATATATAAGTATATATTCAATATAAACACATTCTGAATTCATATTGTATTTGGATGCATAGACGTAGTAAAAAATCCAGACACCGTCTCTGCCAGTTCGCATATATACCAGCGGCGAAGAGTTCATACAAGCCGATTCCCGCCGGGTTACCCTTAAAAATTCAAACATAATGTCGGAAAACCCGGAGTTCGTATCGCATTATATGAATTTCCTTTACTTTGGGACGGCTTACGTTCATCTAAATTCCATCCTTCGCCACTGATATATACATACACGGCCGCCATTAATTTCCTATATCAGGCAAAATTATGTTTTCCTATGTACTCAGACCAATTATAGAAGGACCTGTATCGCACTCATAGTCACGATCAAAATTGTCTGTCATTTTCTGAGGAAAACGAGCTTAGATTTGGTATATATTTTATACTAAACTAGATGTTTTTGCCCGTTTTTTACACAATTCAATTACATAAAAAGGTATTTTTACGGAGCTCTATAACCGACGAACACGGTTACATCTATTTAACATCGATACTATAGAGACAGTTTCTATAATCGCATTAGATCGTTGATCATATACTTTGACAGAAAAGTAACGTTTAGCGAGGCAGGTCCTATACAATAATTGGTCTGAGCTTACAATGGTACTGACACCACTTGTCTATTTGCTTTTCTGTCTTCATACTGTACCAACTGAATATTATTGCTGCAGCTAGAAGCTTGTTTTCGAAGATTTTGAATTAAAAAAATCGTTAAAACTATGCCCTGTAGTTGTTATTCGTATATTTATATGGTTATTTGTATTGTAATTGGTTTTATTTATATTTGTAACGTATTCTTATGACTTTTATCCTCTTAAAGTATTAATAAAAATACTCGTTGATTATCATTTTATGTATTTTAATTTTATATAATTATAATTAGGTAATTTAATTTTACTTCCTTTCATCGACATTCCAGATATTTTCAAAAATATCTCATGTTTTTTTTTATATATAATCCAGTATTCGTTTATAAATATTTGTTTTTTATGTTTAACATTTACTTGATTTTACTAAACTTTCCGGAAGGTAATAGTTTTCTTTTCAAAGGTATTTTTTTTTTATTACTGATTTCACAGCTTTAGACTTCACGTTTTTAGTACAAAATGTTGCCAGCGTTTAATCTTTAGATAATGTTATTGTAAATTGTTTATTCGTTTTATGATAATGATTGTTTAGTGATAATTACATTTATAATCACGTATTATTGTAGTTTTAGAAATAAATGTTACAATTATGAGTTGATTTTACTTCCTCATTTATTTATTACTTCTTTTTTTTTAAATTTTTAACAATATAAGTATAAAATACAAAACATTATTAAAAATTTATAAAAAAAATTCACCCTCCCGCTGCGGGACATTTGAATGTCCAAGCAACCGGTGGTCAGGGCTCCAGAGTGAGGAACCTCCTCACAATACGCGTCGTCTCAAGAATCACTGCCTTCTGTATCCGACTCTTGATCCAACAGTTAAGTGAAAGCTTCTTAAGATGTTGGTCGAAGCTTTTCGCTATAAGACCATTGACTGAAACAACTATCGGAACAATAATAGTTGTGAGTTGAGTTTTATTTTTATGAATATTGATATAATGGTAGCTGCATTGACCTCTTACAATAAAGGGACACACAATCTTGTAGAAAATGACAGTTTTTTTTACAAAAACGGAGGTCCTGGGTTCGATCCCCGACTGGGTCGATTGAGATTTTCTTAATTGGTTCAGGTCTGTCTGGTGGGAGGCTTTAGCCGTAGCTGGTTACCACCCTACCGGCAAAGACGTACTGCCAAGCGATTTAGCGTTCCGGTACGATGTCGTGTAGAAACCGAAAGGTGTGTGTTAGCCCGCTTCCATCTTATACTACATCATCACTTACCACCAGGTGAGATTGCAGTCTAGGGGTAACTTATAAAAAAAATAGTTAAAATTGGCCAATTTTGCTTTGACAGTTTTAGAATTATTGGTAAAGAAAATTATACTTGAAGTCCTTTGAATATAGTACAATATTCAATGAAATCCCAAATTCAACCTTAAGGATTGAGTATAAGGTTGAATTTGCAAATGCGACTACTTGGATTGAGTGCCAAGATGTAGTGTTCGGCACTCATTGATTGGGAACGTTTTTTGGTCGCTGATTGTGCGTCCACTTTTTAATAGGAGATCGATGGGTAGCTGTGATAACCTTCTATACCTAACCCCAGCCAATAGTCCAATAGTCCGGAATCCATACATTTTTTACAACTGATTACTGATTGATAACAAGTTAATCTTCCGTGAATAGCTTCATCTCGATGAGACGATCAACTTTTTTATTGACGAAAATTCTGGTAGCTAAGTTACTAAGAAATGAAAATTTCTGAGCGTCACAACGAGATAATGTACCACGCAATTCGTAGAACATTGTGGCTGTCAAGTTGTTTAACTATTAATTAAGCAACAGTAAAAAAAAACAGCTGGGTAGTTTTAATAACCTCGTTATATTTTATACAAGTTAGGAGGAGGGTAATTTATGAAAAGTTGTTACTAACTAAATTTTTTTTACTGTTGATTAATTAAATAGTTGCAAAAACCAGCTTTTTTTATTCTTTAGTTAGCCCTTGACTACAATCTCACTTGTAAGTGATGATGCAATCTAAGATGGAAGCGGGCTAACTTGTTAGGAGAAGAATGAAAACCCGTACTATATCGCTTGGCGGTACGTCTTTGTCGGTAGGGTGGTAACTAGCCACGGTCGAAGCCTCCCACCAGCTAGACGTGGACCAATTAAGAAAACCTCAATCGCCCCAGCCGGGGATCGAACCCAGGACCTCCGTCTTGTAAATCCACCGTGCATACCACTGCGCCACAGAGGCCGTCAAAAAACTCATGACTAAGGGCCCCGTATGGGTTCGAAACTAGTCGAACATACACCGACGTTGTATCAAGTGAGTTTTAGCAGTTTCATAATCAATTATTATGAATAACACTCACGATAGTTTAAATTCTAAAATAATGCTACTGATTTGAATAATTAAAATTCTTCTTTCTTGTCTATGGCACATAGTACTGTGATTCTTTCTCGTCTATGGCACATAGTACTGCGATTCTTTCTTGTCTATGGCACATAGTACTGTGATTCTTTCTTGTCTATGGCACATAGTACTGTGATTCTTTCTTGTCTATGGCACATAGTACTGTGATTCTTTCTTATCTATGCCACATTGTACTGCGATTGTTATCTTTGTACTGCTGTTATTAATAGCAGTTTTGAGCTCTTGACTGACTGCAAGAGCAATCTATGTATGGCCGGCCCTGTGGTCATCAAAAGGGTGGTAATACTGCACTAGATTTTGCAGTTCATCATCATCATCATCATCACATCAGCCGATGGAGTCCACTGCAGGACATAGACCTTTTGTAGACACTTCCAAACATCACGATACTGAGCCATCTGCAGCCAGCTCCAGATTTTGCTGTTAGTTTGCCTCAGTTGTTCCGAAACATAGTCAACTCAATAAGGAAAAACAAATAAAACACAGTTAAATTTTGCACTTTTTTTTGTATTTTCATAATTACTTTATCCAACATCATATAAATAGTACCATCTCTAAATTGCGAATAAAACAAAGTTGCCATTTAAAAAAAACATTTTTTAATACAGCAACATCGCCTTACAACAAGTCAGAGTTGCCAACAACTAAAAACAAATTAAAGACATGGGGAATCTCTTTCTTCAATTTGAATAAAAATTATACATAATCTTTTCAACGCAACTAGGGGAGAGTAAATGTCTTTTATTTCTTTTTTTTTTTTTTAATTATAGTTATTTTCTTTTTGGTTATCGAAAACGCGATTTTCGACGAAAGATATTTAGACAAAGTTATCTCTTGGTGCGTATATTCGTCTATATCTAGGGTTGCCACTCCTAAAATACATCAAATTTTATTATAAAGTAGAAATATTATTTCTGGTATTAAGGAACATGCATATAATGTTGTCAATATTTTTAATTACAGTTTGTTTCATGTAGGATGGTGCGTATTACCGTATATACCGTACCCATGCTATCTGAAAAACACTTTAATTTTCATTATATTTTGCAAAACTACTATGAAAATTAAATCAGGAACTTCAACATTATTTGTTGCAAATGAAATACTTATTACTTAGGAGCCATTTAAGTATTATGTAAGCAGATTTAAGACAATTATTTACCCCCCTTTTCAAAAATAAGCAAAGCTTAAACGCCCTTCCTTCCCCCCCAATAGTGCATACATAATACTTGAACGATCCCTTACTTCAAAATAAAGTGGACCAAATCACTAATACTCAAAGTTCATTTTACTTCGAAGTAAATTAATGCTTAAATTTTAATTCTTAAATATGGCCATTAAAGTTAAATATTCGACAAATACATGTTAACGTGCCATACTACCGAACCATGACGTCACAAATGTCACAAACGCCGATTATTAGCCAAAACTTTGTAAGATGACGTCACCGTTCGAACGAACCAATAGCGAACGTTTCTATTTTGCGGGCATTTTATACATACATTTTTTAATAATTTAAATTCATAACTGACTACACTAAAATATAAATATTATATAAGAATATGTATCAAGTAAAATAAAGAAAAATAAAATCATACATTTAATAACCAAACGTATCTACTTTATATTTAACAAAATAATGTGGCAACCCTAATGGAAACGTTTTTAACGTTTATAAAATCCCCGGATTATCGACACTGAATACAATTTTTGATGTCAAAACATACTATGTTTAATTGAACGCGTTAATCTCAGAAACTACTGGTCCGATTTTAAAAATTCTTTCAGTGTTAGATAGCCCATTGATCGGGGAAGGCTATAGGCTATATAATATTCCCGTATTCCTACGGGAACGGGAACCACGAGGGTGAAACCCCGCGGCGTCAGCTAGTTGGTTATATTTATAAACATGGATTAAGATTTAAAACCTCAATTTTCTTCAAAATAAAAAGTGGACCTAAACATTACTACATAAGGTTCACTTTACTTTGAAGAAAATTTAAGTTCTTTAATCCATGTTTATTTATGACCGTCAGTGTTTCGATTCCATAAAAAAAGGGCATTGTTTTATTATGGCTGGTGGGAGGCTTCGGCCGTGGCTAATTACCACCCTACCGACAAAGACGTACCGCCAAGCGATTTAGCGTTCCGGTACGATGTCCCTACCGACAAAGACGTACCGCCAAGCGATTTAGCGTTCCGGTACGATGTCGTGTAGAAACCGAAAGGGGTGTGGATTTTCAACCTCCTCCTAACAAGTTAGTCCGCTTCCATCTTAGGTTGCATCATCACTTACCATCAGGTGAGATTGTAGTCAAGGGCTAACTTGTAAAGAATCAAAGTGTCAGTATCGCGTATTGCCCGCCGCTGTACTGCAGTGTCGTTCCACGAATATAACCATGTTACTCGCTGATAATGTAGCTTTCCATTTGTAATAGAATTTTTAAAATAGGCTCAGCAGTTTCGAAGTACTAAGTGTCTTCAGTAACGTAACTCAATTGTCAGTATCGCGTGTTCCCCCCCCCCTCTCCTTGTAATCCCCCCCCCTGTGGTGCGCGGTGGAGGTCTCCGTTGGTGTACTATTGGTGTCGCGAGGAGTTGGCGGCACTGTCTCTATGGTCCCGCCAGTGTCGCTCCACGAATTTCCTAATATAGTTGTATGGTTTGGAGTCTTGCTCGCCTAGCACGTTCTCTACCTGCGGGGATAGAAACAATCAATGGCTCAACCGTAGACTACAGTAATCCCATTAGATCATTGATCATATACTTTGACAGAAAAGTAATGTCTAGGGAGGCAGGTCCTTATGTAATAGTCAATATTAACTAATTTATACATAAAAAACAAAGATTGTCTCTGATGGAGTCCACTGCAGGACATAGGCCTTTTGTAAAAACTTCCAAACATCACAATACTGAGCCACCTGCGTCCAGCGAATCCCTGCGATTCGCTTGATGTCCACCTAATGGGGGGTCTTTGTACAGGGTAGAGACCTTTGTAGTACAGGGTCGCCATTCCAGCACTTTGGGACCCCAACGTCCATCGGTTCTTCGAAATTTGTACCCCGCCCATTGCCACTTCAGCTTCCCAATTCATTAAGCTATGTCTGTGACTTCATTCATAAGCTATATCAGTGATTTTGTTTCATGAACAGGACTGACAGGAACGAAGAACCGAAACTCTTCGTACACATCCAAGGGACATCAACTATGTATGAATGCAGACCTCTGCGATACCTTGCAGTTCTATGGTAAAAAGGTGAAGAGGGAACTAGATTGAATAGTTCCTCAAATAAAATAAATTATTCTCTGAAATAAATCCTATAGAACACAGACAGACAGGCAACTTTTCCGCGATGGTCCAATGATTGCAAATTTGCACTAGTTAACACCTCATGACTTTTCGTCGGACCTCAAAGTGATTACGTAAAATGTTGCCAGGTCTAGTTGTTGGGGTTGGCAGTGGATTCTCTGCCGGAGATTCTTAACACCCCTTACTCTGTCGTTACCGTAACCGCTACCAGAGCCAGGAATAGAGGGGCTGCCAGGGACTATTTATTTATTTATTTATTTATTTAATATCAAGCAATACCACACATTACATTATACAATATAATAATAATACAAGTTACATTTTATTACATAATGCAAGTTATGGATACCCAGTTTGGGCGTAGCCTTTTGTCGAGTGAGTGATAGGGAGACCGATTTTATTTTTTGTTTTTATTTATCATTCAAGTAGTCATTTACCGTGTAATAGCACTTTTCGACCAGAAAGTCCCTTAATTTCTTTTTGAAAGCAATATCTTTCTCCTCATTACGTATACGGTCTGGAAGGTTATTGTAAATTTTTTATGACATTGCGTATGGGCCAGAGCTGTGGAGTATTAATTTTGAAAAAGGGTAAATTAGTTTATTTTCGTTTTTTTCGCGGAAGCGCCGTGGTTTATAAGAGTTTTCGACTTTTTTGTAAAAATGAAAATTTTTTCTTACAAATTTACATATTTCAAAAATATATATGCAGGGCAGGGTCAATATTTTTAGTTGTTTGAAATACGGTTGGCATGATTCAGTCTTACTTATATGTACGAGGATGCGTATACACTTTTTTTGAAGTATAAACAAATCTTGGGCGTTTGTGCTAGGAGCTGTGTTGTGTTTTTACGGTCCATCACAAAGTTTTGCCCAGTACTGACCACGCTGGGTAAGCAGGTCAGAGCTAGATTACTCGCACCAGTGTCGCTGCTGGCCAACACTGGCCTGAGGCATTTATTAATCTAGCCTGTGGGAATGGATATACCGCCATTCGTCGGTACCACATTACATTACCGATGAACCTTCTAGCTCAGCGTATAAAATATATTTACTTACCTTGTAAGGAGGTGTAATAGTGACTTCGTTGTATACTCTGATACTCTGGCCCGACCACGACACGTCGTCTATGACGCGAGCAATGGCCAGGAACAGTCTCTGACCCTCGGGGTCCAGGCATGCCGATAGAGCTGATACCTGGAATATTAAAGTGAGAACCTCATTAAAATAAAATAAAATAAAAATAGCCTTTGTTCTCTGATTGCTGAATACATACAATATACCTAATACTATTACTTAATTTATATACTAGAGCAATCAGGTTGTCCTTCGACATAGGCCTCCTCCAGAATTTTCCACTCTACTCGATCTCTGGCCTTTCCTCGCCATCCTTTCGGCAGGTCATCCTCCCATCTCTTATGTGGTCGCCCTTGCCTCCTTTTCCCATCTCTGGGGTACCATTGCATGACCTCTTTGGACCATTTTTCTTTCGAGGATCTCAACACATGTCCCGTCCAGCACCACTTGAGAACCTCATTAATTGTATTACAATTAGTGAAAATAATGGAATAATTGCAATTGTTGGTTGCATTGCATTGTTGCAAACATCATTTGGCAATTCAAAACTTTTTTAAATAACATAAATGATGATCAAACTTGGATGCTTCCTTCAAACTTAAGTGATTATTGGATGATGCAATAGTTGGCCAGATCATATACCTTCTTAATTCTGACAGGCTTTACATTTCCAAAAAAAAAAGCTTAGCTTAACATTACAGTTAACTAACTTCTCAATTTTTTTTTTTTTTTTTTTTTTTTTTTTTTTTTTTTTTTTTTTTTTTTTTTTTTTTTTCCGGTTCCGGTTGTCAAAACAGTAACAGTGCGTAAACAGTGCTCCCAGTTTTTAATTAAGAAATCTAGTGATAAAACATCAACTCACTACTGAAAGTGGCATAAAATCACAACATACAGGCCGAATATTTGAAATTGATCGGAAAAGCGTGTGAAAATAGGAATTTAACCCTGGAAAACAACATCACAAACTTCACCAAAACTTGAGGTTAGAAAATTTCGATATTCGTTGTCAACAATTTTGACGTTAGCACTTAAAAACGTCTGACAGTGACAACTGACATTTCAATATCCACAGACAACCTTAAATACGGTAGTGCCAACTTTACGGACGAAAAAAGTACGTTCCATTTCACTTATACTACAACATTTTGTCTCTGCACTATGGATGTCAGTGGTATCTCGGAGGATATGTTAAAATTATTTCAAATGATGAAAATTGAATTAGAGAAACACACAACTATAATTACACAGAATGTAACCGACACTTTAATGCTTACCTTAGAGAATAAAATTCAACCTTTATTGGATGAAAATAAATATCTCAGATCTGAAGTAGAAATACTAAACAAAAAGATAAAATATCTAGAAAACTCGGGTAAGAAAAATAATATAATATTACATGGCATTCAGGAAACGGAGAACAACTACGAGGAATTGTTTATCCTCATAAAAGAGGTTTTGAGAAACTTGGGTGTCAGTATAGAGACATTTGAAATAAATAAATGTTATAGACTAGGTAAAAAACAAATGGGAGGCAAAACTAGACCTATATTAATTACTTTTACTTCATTTAATAAAAGAGTAGAAGTGATGAAAAATAAATCAAAAATGCCAAAAAATACTTACATTACTGATGATGTCACAAAAGAAACGTTAGAATTACGAAAAAATCTGCAACAACAGTTAAAGAATGAAAAAGAAAAAGGAAACGAAGCATACATCAAGAATAACAAAATTATAATAAGAGAAAAATCAGAGGCCGAAAAAAGGAAAAGAGAAATATCTTTGTCGCCGAAGAGTACATTAACAAAATGCCAACTCGCTAAGGAGAAAGATACTACAGGCCCGGCTAAAATGCACAAAACAGACGCATATGCATATATGAGAGCAAGATCTTACTCTTTGTCAGAAAAAAACACACAACACCAAAAGGCATAGGAATTATTTGACACCGGAAACGTGACGAAAGGAATAAATATCAATACAACATCTGCATATACAAGTAAAAAACAAATCCCCAACACGGATGGTCACCGCGGGGATATAGACCACAACCCCCAAGAGCTTAAATCTGATACACTTGACAAACCAACAACAAATAAACAAGACTCTGTTAACAAAATTCAATCACAAAGAAATAGATTGAACATAGCTACACTTAATACAAGAACTCTAAGAACCCAAGAATCCTTATCAGAATTAGAAAATGCTTTGGAAACTGTGAACTGGGATATTTTAGGCCTCAGTGAAGTGAGAAGAGCGGAAGAAAAAATAGAAGAACATGACAACTACATATTTTACTACAAAAATATAACAGCAGGGTTATATGGAGTGGGATTTATAATTAAAAAATACCTGAAAAACGAAATAATAGAGTTCCAAGGAGTGTCGGACAGGATCGCTATTTTAAATATTAATTTGCCTGGCTTTAAACAACCAACTTCAATAGTACAAATATATGCTCCGACGGAGATTGCCAAAGATGAAATAAAAAACGATTTCTACAGTAAACTTAACCAAATCATGCTGAGTCTACAAAAAACAATAATCATAATGGGAGATTTTAATGGGCAAATAGGAAAGAGAGGAGTTCATGAAGATCGTATACTTGGACCATTCACAACTGGAAAACGGAATGATAATGGACAACGACTAATAAACTTTGTCTTGGAAAATAACCTACATATTATGAATAGCTACTACAAAAAAAGCCCTAATCGAAAATGGACATGGGTGTCACCTAACGGGAGGGTAAAAAATGAAATAGATTACATTGTTACAAACAGACCAAAGCTATTTTCCAATGTGGGCATTATAAACCAACTTAACTTTAACACAAACCATAGACTACTTCGTGGAGAATTATACACAAGAGAACATAAGAAATCAAGAAAAAACATACAAAATACAAAGGAATCAATACTTCTACCACTTCCGCAAAATGTTCTTGAATCTTTAGACAAAAACCTAGAAAAAATAATTAATCTCACCAAAATCCAAGACAAATACGATTCTCTAGAGAAGGAATTAAAAAATTCCGCCCAAATAACTAAAATAAATAAGGTCAAGAAAGACAAATTAGGTCCTGTAGCAAGAAAGTTAATAACACAAAGAAAATCATTGTTTACAGACAGGAAAAACAACAGACACGAGATAACAAAACTAAGTAAAGATATTAACTTAAACATCAGAAAACACAGACTAAATTCTAGAACAGACACACTTATTCACTACATAGAAAAATCAGGAGGAATCAAAAAAGCACAGAATGAATTAAAAGAGAGTTTAAATTGGATTGAAGGCATGAAGCATCATAGATACAAGAAAAGCAAAACAAATAGAATTGATATACTAAATATAGCAACAGAATACTACCGAGAATTATACTCTGACAGTGAAATCTCAGCAGCCTATCAACCAGATGGTTACAATAAAACGAACGAGGAAGAGATCCCGTGCATACTAAGAGAAGAAGTCAACAAGGCTATTAATTCACAAAAGAGAGGAAAAGCGCCAGGAGAAGATGGTATATCGAATGAACTGTTATTAGGAACATCAGAAGTTACAATGAACACTATCACTGATCTATTCAATGAGATATTGCGCACAGAGTATATACCTCATCAGTGGACTCAGTCAACAATAATATTAATTCATAAAAAAGGGAAAAAAGATGAAATATCTAATTACAGACCAATCAGTTTGATGTCAAATTTGTACAAAATATTTTCAAAAATATTGTTAGACCGTTTTACCTTGACCTTGGATGAAAACCAACCCAAAGAACAAGCAGGATTTCGGAGTGACTACTCGACAATAGATCACATACACACTATAAAACAAGTGATTCAAAAATGTAAAGAATATGGTATTACCTTCTATTTGGCATTTGTAGATTATAACAAAGCATTTGACTCATTAAAACACACAAAAATATGGGAAGCCCTAGAAACACAAGGTGTGCATAAAAAATACATACGTGTAATAATCAACATATATAGGAACATGAAAGCAAAAATAAGAACAGAGAGAGAAGGGGAATACTTTCCGATACAAAGAGGAGTGAGACAAGGGGACCCAATGTCACCCAAGCTTTTTTCAGCAGTACTTGAACACGTATTTAGACGACTCAATTGGGATGATTATGGACTAAATGTAAATGGGGTGAAACTAAACCACCTAAGATTCGCGGACGATCTAATCCTAATTTCTGAAGATCCAAGTGGCTTGCAAAATATGTTAACTCAGCTTGTGTATGAAAGTGAGAAAGTAGGATTGTCGATGAACCTTGATAAAACCAAAGTTATGACAAATCGTACAAATATCCCAATATCCATCAATGGCAGTACAGTAGCATATGTGAACGAATATATATATCTCGGACAGATTATATCTCCTGAAGACCTTACTCTGAAAGAAGTGAATAACAGAATTAATTTAGCGTGGAAGAGATACTGGTCGTTAAAAGATATAATGAAAAACCCTCACGTGCCGCTCAAATTAAAAAGAAAAACCTTTGATTCATGTATTCTACCAGTTTTGACATATGGATGCCAAACATGGAGCCTAACAAAACAACATATACGCAAACTTGAAGTCTGTCAGCATAGCATGGAACGCAGCATACTTAATATAAAATTAAGAGATAAAATTAAACTCTTTACTATAAGAAACGTAACTAAAATAACTGATGTCACATACTGCATTAAAAAGCTGAAATGGAAGTGGGCAGGACATTTGTTTCGAAGTAAGAAGGATAAATGGTCAAGAGACATAACAGCTTGGTGCCCAAGGCACCAGAAAAGAAACAGAGGAAGACAGCGTCGTAGATGGGAGGACGATGTCATAAAAATAGCAGGTGTCGCTTGGAATAGACAAGCAAATAACCGTTCAGTGTGGCGGGCTCTAGGGGAGGCCTATGCTGTAAAGCAAGACAATCTCAACACGCCGGTGTCAATCAAATAAATTTGTAAATAATTTTAAGATATTTGTGATTGTTTAATAAAGGCTATTATTATTATTATTATTATTATAACTTCTCAATTGGTGAAGAAAAAACATTGTGTGGAAACCTGCCTGTGAAAACTTGGGAATTTTCTAAGTTCTATGTGTTTGAAGTCTGTCAATCCGCATTGGGCTAGAGTGGTGGATTATTAGCCTTACCCCTCTCATACTGAGAGGAGACTCATGCTCAACAGTAAATGATTGTCATATATACTAATCACTATATAAAATAATTGTTACTAAAGTGTTTTTCAGACAGCACGGGTATGGTGACAGTTGCCTGTATGATGTTCATAATACGTCCTATTATAGTGAATTGTGGCATACTTTCAAGAGTGAAACAAACTGTCACCTGCACCATTCTACATGAAACAACGTGTAATACCTAAGTTCATCATTAACTACCCATAGTCATACTCACAGAATGAGAGGAGTTAATTATACTACAACCTTTCTTGATGAATAGTTTACTAACAAACAAATTAAAAATGATCCTTAGTCATTTCACAACTAATAATAATTAAAATTAACTTGTTCTTAATTAATGAAAATAAATTTGATTAATAAGCTTAAACAATTAAATATGGTTAATGTATTTTATATGTCGGCGCAAAATAATATGCAACGAACTATGTCATCGCCGAACGATTCCGAACAGCATAAACACGTGACTCACTACAAGCTCCCCACTACAATCTCAATATAAAGGCACGCGCTGCAGCGGCAGGGGCATTCGTAGTTGTGCTGTCGTACAGCACGGACCTCTCTGTGACGTAGTTACGCTGCTAGATAATTAAACGAAGTTTACCAAGCACTAGTGAAGTTTTCTTTGCAAGAATCTAATACTAAGAATGAGCAATGGTCAAGAT
The DNA here is from genome assembly GCF_947172395.1 of Bicyclus anynana. Classification (NCBI taxonomy): domain Eukaryota; kingdom Metazoa; phylum Arthropoda; class Insecta; order Lepidoptera; family Nymphalidae; genus Bicyclus; species Bicyclus anynana. Next base: position 1,040,817 of record NC_069109.1, read on the forward strand.
TGTGACATCACCAATGCTGATGTCACTCTTTTTAAAAAACACCTCGGAAACTCGTGCTCCGTTATATATAACATTTTATAAACAACCTGTACATAATATAAAATAAATAAGTTATGAAATGACATGAGTTTCTACCTTCATTTCTAATTTCTTTGTTGGTAAACAGTACTCATCAAGAAAGGCTGTAATATAGGGTAATAGTCCACCACATTGGCCCAATGCAAATTGGCAGACTTCACACACAGGGATTTAAGAAAATTCTCAGGTAAGTATGCAAGTTTCCTCACAATATTTTTTCTTCACTGTTTGAGACACGCAATAGTTAATTTCTTATCCACCTTACAGCCATTTGATCTTTCTGTAACACATCTGAGGTTATTGAGGTATGTCTTTGTTTTTGCTCTTTCAGTCTCACTTTTAAGTGCTATGATTTTGTGAAAGGTCCGACAAAGATTCAGATTTCTGACACACGACAACAGATGGCTGATAATGGCTGTGATGTTGTTAAAATGCACATAACTGAAAAGTTATGTACATTTTATTTGAGGTGCATACCCCAGATCTTTATATACAATATGCATAAACATATAATCCGGTGGTAGAATCTTTACAAATAGTTAACTGACCTGTCAAAAGTGCTTGGAAACTGAGCTAAATAATATAAAAACTACTTAATAAATGAATTTTCAATTTTGAATGCATAACTCTGGATCCCATCAATATAAGGCATAGTATTAAGATTAACTATTTATTTTTTATTCTTTACAAGTTAGCCCTTGACTACAATCTCATCTGATGGTAAGTGATGATGCAATCTAAGATGAAATTGGGCTAACTTGTTAGGAGGAGGACGAAAATCCACACCCCTTTCGGTTTCTACATTCTTTGCCGGTTGGGTGGCCACGGCCGAAGCCTCCCTTCAGCCAGATCTGGACCAATTAAGAAAACTCAATCGGCCCAGCCGGGGATCGAACCCAGGATCTCAGTCTTGTGAATCCACCGCGCATACTGCGCCACGGAGGCCGTCAATGCATTATTTAAGTAAAACTCACCAATCTACGTTTATTTTCTATAGAATTCCGAACTCTTGTGTTCAACCTATGTAGATTCAGAGACGGTGGAGGTTCGGGCACTGTTGTGACCTCCTTCTTGATCTGAACATCACTGACCAGCGATAAATTGACGATATTAACATCATGGCGCTTCGGATTGCCACTAGAAGACGGACATTTGAGTATTAACATCTTGGTCTGAGGATCGAATGCCAGCACTTCTCCCTCGATGTTCTCATTGTAACACGTTCTAGTAGCGACTATGCTGCCGATCGAGAAACAGTCGGAGACTGTAGACATCGTTGTTTAGTTATAAAATTTATAAAATATCACGTTTTTGTGGTTAAAACTATAAATGGTTGTTTTGTTAGAAATAGCCAAGTGACAAGTCCGCCATGAAATTGTGACAGCGACACGGACAATTTGCACAGATTAGTAACATTACACAGACAATAGCCATATATCCACCTAGAGCGTTAAGCCGGATCCACACGCGTTATATCAATCTCCCGCAAAATCACGTGTCTATTTACTTATCTGTCTACGTTGCTGGTTCAACATTATTTAAGATTTGTATGAACTCGTATCTCCTACCAACATCGCAGAACTACTAAAATATTTAATAAAATCCCAATTTTAATTGCCTCACCAGCGATTCAAACTTGGATCGATAACTGGCTTATTACGAGAACAGGCGGACGTCCGCGTGAAAATCAATGTTAGACTTTCAACCCCTATTTCACCCCCTTGCATTTATATTTTCGCATGTTTTTACAACACTACTCATAACGTGAACGACTTCTAAAAACTTCAACCCCTTTAGGGAATTTAGAAAATCCTTGACATTATTTTTGGTAGTACACCGTGGAGCAAGGAACATATTCGTGGAGGGAGTAGTACACAACATTACAATTTTTATTTTTTTCATTTTGTGCAACAAAAAGTCTTCTACGTTCATGGTCCTGAATTAAATTCATTCAATAGTTTCAGCGTGACGACGTGCGACTAAAAATTTAGACAGACGGACAAAAAAATAGTATTTTAGCTTCAGTACCGATTATATTAATGACCTGCCACCATAAATTTACGATTCGGTACAAGGCCTGCCACCATAAATTTACGATTCGGTACAAGGCCTGCCACAGTTTTTTTAAAGTACAGATAAAATTATGTTCGCCTTGATTCCCTCTCCAATAGTTCCATTCAACCATTTCCCTATAAATAATCTTCCTTAACGTCAAACCATACCTAAACCTATAGTTAAGAGGAAATCAATATAAACTAAAAAGAGGGAAATAAAATTACACAAATTTTCATATTGATATTTTTTTTTTATTATACAGTGCACGCACTAAATAGCATTATCTGGAGGAATCCAATTTAACATATACAACTTTAACTAATATACATATAATATAATTAATATGTATTTGTTTTTGTTATACCGCATAAAGACTGTGTTTTTTTTTATTTTCTTTGCAAATGAAACTATGCGACCTTGGCCATAAAAAAGTTTCACTTTAAAAATAATTTTAAAATCTTGAACCTAATTATGCAATAAAAACCAAATCTCAGTAAAACTACAAATACAAGTCATAGTTACTACAGATACAGACAGAAGTATAAAAGTATAGTCATAAAAGCCACTTAGCTTTTATGACTAGTTAAAAGAAAATAAAGTAAAGGGTCCTACTCACACATCTGCCGCAGGGGCAATCTAGGGTGCACGGCGGTTGTGGCGATATCGGGAGTATCTCTACACACTTGCCTGCCGTGCAGTGTTCCAGAATAAGCCGAGCTGAGCACACGTATTGAGAATGGCACCCATATTATCGACCACTCAAAAGATTGGAGTAGCCTTGGCGCTTTCTGTGGTGCTACCTCAAAAAAAAGGAAAAGAAGATACTGGGTGAAGAAATGGCTACAGAAAAGAAGTGAGTTATGCCACATGAATATTATAAAAGTACACATTTGATTCTACGCTGTTTGTACGTGCACTCCGTGTGACAGCTGCTGGCAAACTGACTGAGAAATTGCCCCAATCGCGCTACACACGCACCGACGGCAGGGACGACTTAGGGATCAAGGATAGTCTCGCGCCCCTGCCGCCCTGCCGCAGGGCCATCCTCCCAAATTGCCCCGGCATGCCTACACACATCACAATTAAGGATGCAATTAAGGGTCATCCCCACTCCTACACCCTAGATTGCCCCTGCGGCAGATGTGTGAGTAGGGCCTTTAACAAAGGAAAACAGTTATCAAGTGAAAACTTCATAGAATGTTTCTACCATTATTAGATAAATTATATTTATGCATAATTAAAAATTCCTAATTTCAGAATGATATTTTTTTTTCAGAGACAATACATTAACCAGTCTGTACGCGGCTTTATAATAAATATAAAATTAGTTATTATGTTAACCGTATGTTTATAAATATTATGTTTTATTTAGATTATTATTTCACTTTCTAAAATCCGCTTAAACGTAAATAAATATATATTATACTATACTACAATGTTCTAGAAGAAATTATAAAACAAAATTATAAAGATTTTTTCTTGAAAAAAAAAAATTGTGTTGTCTATGGTGAATCTCGGAGGGCAGGTTTACAAGTTTCCTTCTACTGCCACATTGATGTTTTAATGTCAATTATTTTTACAATTAATAGAAAATAAATGAAAATTAACTTTGTATTTTTGTGTAAAAATATGATTATTGTAGAATTTAATACATAACAAAAGAAAATAATATTTGCAAGTACTCTATATGAAGTCTGTAATATATTTTCTTCTAAAACCTTTTTCATTTAAATATTAAAAACATGAACTTAACTGTATCTTCGAATCACTTAAGACTAGGAGCTTTTTATTATAATAAGAAATGTAATAATTTTTCCTGATACTCTTTGTTATTGCCTATGGTACCTGCAAGGCGGTTTTTTTTTTAAATTGAAAAGACCTTCACCCATGTGTCTAATGCATTTAAAGTATTTTAATATCAATGCCAAGCGAAGAATGTTTAGTCAACCTATTCACAATATATTAAAAAAAAATTAAAACATTAAACATTATAGATGGGTGAAGTTGGATCTAATTCGGATATTCTATAATTTGATGATATATTAATGCTTTTTATTTTATATATATGTATATACTTAGAGGCATAATTATCCGCCCACTTAAATATGACGCAAGTACCTATAGTAAAGTGGGCAGATAAATTGTGCCTCTGAGTATATTTATATAGTGGATTTTTTTCTAATTGTCTAGCTCTAGGTTGTTTATACCAATAACAAACAGAATCAATAAAAACAATACACATAGCATGAAAAGTATTTTTATAGTAAGAAAATACAAAATATTACTAGGTAATAATTATTTTAAAATACAATTGATATTTTTTTTTTTGAAAATTTTTTATCACTTTTACTACACGACACATGCCGAAGCGACAACAGTCTGAAATGTCGATACAGTCATTTAATTTCTACCAAAAAACACGTAAAGTCACAACTCATTAGAGCCACACTGCAACCGAACTGCATCGCGTCGCCTCCATCTTATTAAATAAATACGAAAGGTCATTCAACGCGAATACTCAAAAACAGCTTGACGGTTAAAGCTGATATTTGACAGGGAGGTAGTTCTATAGTTAGCAAGTTATCCGTTAAGAACGGAGTTTGCGATAGGGCCGAATTAAAGAGGTCTAAGGGCGGACGAAAATGGAAAGAGCAATATTAAATATTCGTCTTTTAGATAAATATACAAAAGAAGAAATCAAAAGGAAACTTCAAACAAAAGACGCAATAACCATGGCCATGAAAAATAAATGGAATTGGGCAGGACATATAATGCGAAGGAAGGACAACAGGTGGTCTACAGAAATTAATGCTTGGTGCCCAAGATATAACAAGAGAAGAAAAGGAAGACCATTATGTAGATGGATATATATATATATATATATATATATATATATATATGCATATATAATAACAGTAATAAATAAATAACCAGGCTATCATAAATAAATAAATAAAAATAAGGGCGGACGAAGTCGGGGGCGTCCACTAATATATCCATATAGCCAATGAATGAATGAATGAAATGAAATATACTTTATTGTACACCAAAAATAATAATAACAGACAAGAAATTAACTTAAAAACTAATGTACAATTGGCGGCCTTATCGCTAATGAGCGATCTCTTCCAGACAACCAATCGAAAAAAGAGAAAATAAATACAAGGAATAATGCATAAAGACGGGTGTACACATAAAAAGAGAAGTAGAAGATATATTACACTTAGATAATAATATATTAAATCAAAATCAATATATTTGATGATATGCCAATGATAATGTTCCTTTGTTAGCGTTTGAGACTTTCATCGGTCCTGTGAATCTCCTATCTACGGCGGATATTTTTATACCTCCCATTTACTAAAAAAAAAAAAACATTGTCAAAGGTGGTGCTAGACGGATGCCGGGTGGCTATAATGTGCTATAGCTCTAAAAACTACACAATAAGTTTTTTTAATCTATAAATAATTCTTATCACATTACGAGCTAAGCAAATGAAATCTACCGAATTCTACTACAATGCCCAAATTTCTACCGTCTTTTGGTAGAAATTAAATTCGCAATTCTTATCCACACAAAGTCGAAATACAAAAAAAAAGAATATTATGGCTTTATGGTACTTCAGTCAAAAACATTACATTTTTTTATTCAACAAAAAAATATTTTAAATCTTCCCAAAAATTCGAGCTCCATCCATAGAGTATACAACGATTTTAGAATAGACATTGCATTTAGTTGCACTGGTCAAAAGTGATATTCTATTGCAATTTTTTTTTTCATGATTTTTTTTGCAACTTTTTTTTATTAATGAATCATTTTTTACGACAATGATATAATTATAATTTGATATTTATAATATAATAATGTTATATTAGTTCTGCAATGTCTATTCAACCACTTTGCTACAAAGATTTTAATCGTAGATACTATTTTTTAGCAACATATTTAATGACAGACATATTTTAAAAGCACTTTGTGTATGTATAATTTCCTTTTCTACTGATTACCCAAGGCAAAAAATCTAATAGTATTGTAAAAATCGAAGATTTCATGCATTAAAATCATAATTTTTACAATAAATGCCTAATCTACGACAAAAATCTTTGCTTATACCGCAACATCAATGGTGCCAACGTAAAAAAATATTATTTTCTGACCAAAAACTTTTGAAATAGTTTTTCATTTTAACAATAAAAAATTAAAACAAGCAAAAGAGAAAAAAAACGGCTTTTTCATTGCAATATTGTAACAACATTCCCATTCTTTTGGACTCAACTCGACACGTATTATTAGCGATCACCTTCATTGCCATAGAGTTACAAAAGTATAGAAGTAACACATATGTTTGTTTTTTTTTTTTCAAGTAAAAAGACAGCAAAGGGTCTCTAATTTTACAAAACTATTGAAAATAAAAAAAATAACTAATTAGTAGAACTTTCCAGATACAAACATAATAATAAAAATTAAGATAGACAATCTACGAAATGTACTAACTAAAAAAATGGGATAAAATAATGCTTATAATATTTGAAAATGGAATAAAAGCGTGTAAAAATGCAAAAAACAGGAACTTTGTTAACTCTATGGCAATGTAAAGGTAAACGCCCACTATCCTAAGATCCATCTCAGTCTTCACACTAGTTCAAGATGATGAGTCTGGGCGGTAGCATACCTTTCTTACTTAGCCACACTCTGAAAAAAAAAGAATTTATTAGTTAGACAGATAGAAAGAAATAATTTATTTGTTAACATAACTATTTATTAAAAAAAACTTGTCAAGGGACACCCAGATGGAACGAAATTCGATATCGCTATCGCTAACGCTATAGCTATCATCGCTACCCTGGAGCTCACCAGCTGTTTGTTACTGTGACGATCGCGTAACTGTAAACGCTAATTTCTAAGGATTTGAAACAGCGCCGTCTAGTGGCACTGCTGCACAACTGTTTTAATTTCATATAAATTCGCGTTTACGTTTACGCGATAGTCACAGCGTGAAAACATTGAAAACTCCCACTAAGCACTCAGGTCACGGCTTACAACAATAGCAAAAACATTACTCTCCTTCTTACGCAGTCGGGTAATAACTGTCGGGTCAACTTTTGATCTTAATTTTTTACTGTCTACATCTTTGTTTCCCAAAGTGGATCTCCACTGGGGTCTACGTCAGCGTGACACAAAAAGTGGAGGAAGAAAGTTCGGGAACCTCTGGTCTACATGAAATATGTGAATCTTAAGGAACAAATATCCTGCATTGCTATGAACGCCTGGTACTTGAAATAGGGGTAGACATCCTGCATTGCTATGTACGCCTAGTACTTGAACCTTATACATGAATGAATCTTAAGGCTTAAATATTTCTATGAACGCCTGGTACTTGTCTATAGTACAGTCGACATCACAGAACAGACAACGCTATAAGCTAACGCTTTTTAGCTATATAGGTGTGCGGAACATCGCAAGCGTGTCCGCGCATGTACTAGCAATCTTGTTTTGTTCTGTGACAAAAGGAATAAATAATATTCAACTCTAAAGTAACGGTGACATATTTCATTTTTCACTAAATATTAAACAGCCATTTAGGCCACGCCCCTGGTTACGCTGGTTTCAATACAAAGAATTGACACTCTAGTTACCTCATATATCTGTGGTCGACATCCTATGCTGCTATGAACGCCCTAGTACTTGACATAGGGTCAGACATAAGGAGTATACATCCTGCATTGCTATGTACGCCTGGTACTTGAACCTTGTACATGATTTAGATGAATCTTAAGGAGCAAACATCCTGCATTGCTATGAACGCCGGGTACTTAATCAATGGTACAGTGGACACAGTACAGGTACAGTGTACAGGTACAGGTGTACAGGTACAGTGTACAGGTACAGGTACAGTGGTACCAGGCGATCATAGCAGCATAGGATGCTGCTATGATCGCCTGGTACCTTGACATAGGGGTCATACATAAGGAGTATACATCCTGCATTGCTATGTACGCCTAGTACTTGAACCTTATACATGAATGAATCTTAAGGAGCAAATATCCTACATTTCTCTGAACGCCTGGTACAATGGTACAATCGACAACCTGCTGTTATGATCGCTTGTTACTTGACATAGGGTCAGACATAAGGAGTATACATCCTGCATTGTTATATGCGCCTGGTACTTGACCCTTGATTTAGATGAACCTTAAAAAGCAAATATCCTGCATTTCTATCCACGCCTGGTACTTGTCAATGGTACAGTCGACATCTACGCTGCTATGATCGCCTGGTACTTATAGGAGCAAATATCCTGCATTGCTATGAACGCCTGATACTCAGCACTCACCCGATGCCAGCGCCCAGCAGCAGCGACACGATGTTGGTGACCAGCACCGCGGCGATGGCCCCGCGACTGAACAAGCAGCTGCGGCGCACGGACAGACAGTGGCTCTGTAATATATACAATATACATACACCATCAGGTCATCAGATGCTGGCTATCAGTATTAATAATTCATAGAATCACCCATCAATTACAGAGCTACGAACCTAATAGTCCGGTCAAATTAAACCAAAAAATAAGAGTAAAGTTACCCAAATTCCCACCAAGCTGAAAATCGGTAAGATTGTTCAAAATATCATTAAAAACAAAATTTGAAAGTTCCCCATCTTTCCCCTGTAAGGAAAAATTTTTATACAAGGTCATAGGTCAAAAAAAAATTAGTTTTTCGCGATTTTCAGCAAAACGGTAAATTTTATCATAAAAATATCTTAGACAAAATTGTAGATCATAAAATTATCTACAAAAAATTTATCATTTCTTTTTTCTACGAGCCACCGTTTTTGAGATATAACGATCAAAAAGTTGTAAAAGTTGTAGTGTTAGGCATAAGACAGTAAAAGTCTTATTATTTGTTTTTGTACAAATTAATGAATGTGAAAGACACAGAATAAAGAATGATCCAGAATGAGTCTTTACAAGCAGAGTGGTGAAGACTGCCTATTATTTTTTAATCTGTGGTAAAAAACAAGTGAATTAGTGGTGAAAAACATTGAGACACGTCGTTACTGACCTGCTGCATGGCAGGCGCTAGTTGCTCCAACACTTCGATGGAGGAGGTGGCGGAGGGCGGGCCCCTAGCGCTCTGGGGGTGTTTGAAACGCCAGTCCCTGGAGATACGAAACGCATATTATTATTCGTTAATCCATATTCCACTCCCCCGGTGACGCTGTTGCAGTCTCCTTGGACACCTATAGCGTGCTCAGAGGAATAGGGATGATGACAGGTTTTTAAATTGTATATAAATTAAGAGTATGCTAATAGTAAAGCAAATTTGTAAAAGTAACAGGGTATCTGCGATCATTACTTTCGGAGCTACAGGGATTTAAAGGGTCAGATTTGCGGCGCTGCCGCGGATCCCTGACAAAAACGCTCCATACAAAATGGCACGAAATAATGACGTCGTAGGCAATGTAAGCTAAGCTCTTTTTCCTCAGAAAATGACAGACAATGTTGTTCGTAAATCTGGGTGCGCTACTGGTCCTTTTCTAATTGGTCTGAGGTTTATAATGATATACACATATCACACTTACTTGGGTGGCAGCTGGTCGGGCCTGCTGCTCCATTCCCACACCCAGTCGTTCGAGTCGTCCTGAAAAAAAAAAGAAAAACATGTATTAAACAGTTCATCACCAACTGACAAACGTCCACAACTGGACAAGAATTCCTGTCTCTAGCAGACCTACCAAGCGGAAGGGGCTTGCCTCGAGTCTGGGGGGCCCCCCAAGAAAACTTTACGTTTTTCGACGCAGACTGCCCATACACCAAATCAAGATTCAAATATTTTTTATAATATTTCAAATTTACTTTTTTTTTATAATTTTATAAAAATTCTAATTTACGTTAATTACTTATACTTTTTCTACTAGTTTATACATATAATAAAACATCTTCTTATACCTTTAAAAAAAAATTTTGGAAACAGTTTTTAATTCTGTTAAAAAGTACTAGAAAAAGAAATATTAACGAGGGGGAGGGGGGGCATTCAACTCTACCGCCCGGGGCCCCCGAAGGGGTTAGTCCATCACTGACTCCTGTAAAGCTTCGTGTACATAACACCGCATACGCACCGCATACGCACCGCAAACGCACCGCCGCCGCAATTTTTAACGTCAATCATTCATTCTCAGCATAAACTGGTATCAAATCTCCTCAGTATATCACAAACTTCATTACTATATATAGCAATCGGCATAAACAAAACATGATTCATCGCATCCGTTATATAATAATAATCGTAATGAATTATAATTAAAATTCAGAATTAATTAATCATAATACCTATTATTATTTATCAACATTTAAGAGTTTTTGCTATATTATACGAATTGCTTTTGTAATTTTAATTTCAGCATACTGAATAACAAAAAAATCCACTATTTAATAGTCTATTTTAGCAGACTCAGAAGTGGGTTATAAAAATAAAAAAAAATCAATGTTGAACAAAGGTTCACAACATTTGTCAGGACAACTTAAATAATAAATCAAAGTATCACCAAAATAAGACCCTAGAATGGCAGAGAATGACCTTGAGTGAAGTCACGCACTTGTGAACGTTGTGTGTAGGGTTAAAGGATCCTTTGACTGTTAACAAACACTCCCCTTTTCCACTCAAGTCACTCTCCCCGCCTATCCCAAGTAACCCATAAAGAATTACACAACAAGAGATGTGGACGGCTCGAACGCCACGAGCATACTGAAGCCGACCGTACGACAATCGCAAGTCGTCCCCGCCAACTGATCGCTACTCCTCTCTAACTCCCTACTCTTTACGTAAATAAGTCCAACACGAGATTGAGCGACGTCATGTCGGTCTACTATTTCCTACACTATACTGATATTATAAAGAGGTAAAGTTTATGGTATTGTAGGGGTAATCTCTGGATCTACTTAATCTACTGAACCGATTGTGGAAATTCTTTTACCACTGGAAAGCCACGTTATTTACGAGTGTATACTAATATTATAAAGCTAAAAGAGTTTGTTTGATTGAACGCGCTAATCTCAGGAACTACTGGTCCGATTTGAAAAATTCTTTCAGTGTTAGATAGCTCATTTATCGAGGAAGGCTATAGGCTATATATTATCCCCGATTTCCTACGGGAATGGGAACCACGCGGGTGAAACCGCGTGGCGTCAGCTAGTGTTATATATATTTTATTGCCGTATTCTCACAGGAACTACACAGGTGAAAACTACGCGATGAGGGCTAGTAAATAACTAATTTTGAGACGCCGCCAAATAAACAAACAAATTAATAATCACGCAAAATAAAACAATTGAAGCCAACATCGCGGAAAAGACAAGACAAGATAATTGAATTAATTAGAAATAATTACAACAATACTAATTATAATATGACATAAAAAATATATACCTCATCTGTTATTTAATGGTACTATAGTCTGGCAATACTCCCATGATATGCGGGCGACGGGGGGAAAGACTGCGCGGGTGTGAAATCGTGCGTGAGCTAAGTGACGTGCATCATTCGTGGGTTTTTCATTCATCGCTACACGCCCCCCGCCCCGCGCACATCGGGAGTGTTACGAACGAAGTTGCCAAGCTATAGCAGACGCCGCGCGGTTTCACCCGCATGGTTTCCGTTCCCATAGGAATACTGGGATAAAATATAGCCTACAGCCTTCCTCGATAAATGGGCTATCTAACACTGAAAGAATTTTTCAAAAGTAGTAACTGAGATTAGCGCGTTCAAACAAACAAACTCTTCAGCTTTATAATATTAAGTATAGATAAGAAATAAATGATAGAAAATATTTACAACAGGCAAAGGTGAAGGAAAAACATCGTGAGGAAACCTGCATACCAGAGAATTTTCTTAATTCTCTGCGTGTGTGAAGTCTGCCAATCCGCATTGGGCCAGCGTGGTGGACTATTGGCCTAACCTCTCTCATTCTGAGAGGAGACTCGTGCTCAGCAGTGAGCCAGATATGGGTTGATAATGATGATGATGATTTTCACCTCTACTTATCTCGTCTACTACAAAGTATGTAAGTTTTTTGACGGCCTCCGTGGCGCAGTGGTATGCGCGGTGGATTTACAAGACGGAGGTCCTGGGTTCGAAACCCGGCTGGACAGATTGAGATTTTTTTAATTTGTCCAGATCTGGCCGGTGGGAGGCTTCGGCCGTGGCTAGTTACCACCCTACCGGCAAAGACGTTCCGGTACGATGCCGTGTAGAAACCGAAAGGGGTGTGGATTTTCATCCTCTTCCGAACAAGTTAGCCCGCTTCTATCTTAGACTGCATCATCACTTACCATCAGGTGAGATTTTAGTCAAGGGATTGTGAAGAATATAAAAAAAAGTATAAAATAAAAAGTTGATCCTCACCCTCCAGCAGTTGATGTAGACACCCTTCAGTTCATCTTCAGTGGACGGCTCCAGGTTTGGACTATTTGGTGGGGATTTTGGACTGAAAAAACAAGAAAAGCTTGAATTAATAATGAATTAATAATCTTCATTGCAAACTGCGGTGTTATTCGCGAAAAATGAATAAATATGTAATTTTTCCGAAATAAAAACTAGCATATGTGTTAATCCAGACTATAATCTATCTCAATTCCAAATTTCAACTAATTCGGTTCAGTAGTCACGATGTGAAAGAGTAACAAACATTCAAACTAACATAACCATAATTTTTCCGCAAATCTCGCAAAACCATGGATTTGTCGGGATGAAAAAAGTAGCCTATGTGTATGTAGCCAGAGTAAAATCTATTTCAAGAAATTTGGCAGGGAGGTAGTTTACACATATCAAGAGGTCAGTTAGGAGCGCGCAGCGTGTCGGTACGATATGGATAAAATTCGAAGCGCAAGCGAGACGCCGAATTATGACTTTCACGTGAGTGACGCAAATTTTATGACGTGAGCGCCAAAACCATTTTTACCTAATTGCAAGTAAATTAAACAACATAATGAAAAACAAAATGACCATGTTCAAGATATATACCTAATTTTCTATACAAAACAAAAATTTAAGAAAATAAGTTTGCTTTTCCTGAGATTGAAAGCAAAATGTGAGCAAAACATGTATGTATTTTTAAACGATCGAGAAAAGTTTTACAAATTGTGTATTTTGTATAGTCATAACGAAGCTAACACTTTGAAATATCATTTACCCAAATATCAGGCTCCTAACTTTTCCAGAATCTGAGATCCAGAACCATTTGTAACCACCAAATTACATATTGTTACGAGGGCCTACGAGTTCCATCTAACAAACTATAAATATACTAAACTATCCATATGTTATTATAAACATTGTCTGTTATTAGCTGATAATAATTCTTCAATGTCATGATTACAGTTTTTCGTTTATTAGATACTGATTTGACTAAACCTAAAGATTCAGATCTTTAGCTTTATTATTTAAACTCAGATTAAAGTAAACTATTTACATTTTATAATTAATTTAAATATTATAATGATATTAATTTCATAATGTTAGACTAAGCCGTAAAACTGTATAATTAAAAAGTAGTTGTAAGATACAGAAACCATTTTGAATTGTAAAACTGTTTGAGTTATAGTCGGTAATTATTTTGTCGTCTGGTAGCCAGTCGAGCGCGATCTTTGTTGGTGATAATACACTTTGTTGGAACTATACGAAGATTTTCATTGCTGAATACACATTCCTGACGTCACGCTGCCCGTCTCAGTAATATTATTGCACACTCTTAAAACATATTATGCGATATGGCCGGATTAACGAGGGCGGACGAAGTCGCGGGCGTCCGCTAGTGTTATTAGTAATGACGTGATTCACATGCATGTCTAGATCGTAACCGGTTCCACTAGACGCGCTATCTAATATCTAGAAAACTTGTAGTAGTCACAGTGGAAATATCTGATCTGAGAGTAAACTACAAACCGGTAGTAGATTTTTTTTTTATTCTTTACAAGTTAGCCCTTGACTACAATCTCACCTGGTGGTAAGTGATGATGCAATCTAAGATGGAAGCGGGCTAACTTGTTAGGAGGAGGATGACAATCAACACCCATCTCGGTTTCTACACGTCATCGTACCGGAACGCTAAATCGCTTGGCGGTACTACTTTGTCGGTAGGGTGATAACTAGCCACGACCGAAGACTCCCACCAGCGAGACTGGACCAATTAAGAAAATCTGAGACCAATCGGCCCAGCCGGGGATCGAACCCAGGACCTCCGTTTTGTAAATGCACCGCGCATACTACTGCACCATGGAGGCTGTCAAATACAAACGGACAAACATGATGTTTAAATAGTAATGTAAATTAAAGCTTCTTGAAATTACCGAATTTAAATTTAATTTGATTGTTATTAATCCAAGTAAAAGTTAATACTTAATTATCAGGAAATAAAATTTTATATGTTAGTTATCGCATAATTTCGTAATTAAAGTTAATTTTCATGAAAATCGGTTCAGTAATTTTGTCTTTAAATAAAAATAACAAAATCGCCCGTAATTAAAGTGCGGGCCATTTGGTTGTTTTATTTGAACACAAAATTACTGAACCGATTTTTATGAAAATTAAATGCTAGGACACACTAAAAATAGAAAAATAAAATCTTTTTAACAAAAACATTGAACCGACTTTAAAATCACAAAAATAAACTAAAAAGCGAAAAATAACATCGCATGTGCCTTCTATCACTTTGAAGGCGGTGCCAACACAGTGATCCATTAACTAAGACCGATTAAATCATAAATAGGACTTAAAGACAATTCTTTCCCGTGGTTCTTTCAGAAACGGATTTAATTAATACGTCACTGGCTCGGCACCGCCTTCAAAGTGATCAGAAGGTAGCACATAAGATGTTTTTTTTTCGTTAAAAAGATTTTACTTACAAATACCATCAGGCTACCTGCCTGGTCCGTTCTGGTCAATTTTTACCTACTATATAAAAAAAAACCCGTACCTAAATCTTGTAAATAGCCAACAAAGGCACGCACAAAACGATTTTAATATTATTATTGGATTACGATAAGACCTTGCGATAAAAGATATTATAATACGAGCCGACGGGTCGACGAAATCGATATTTTCATGTCGCCAAGAAACATTATAAAATGGCCAAGGTTGAGGTTATTTCACATGTACAATGTACACATATTGGTGCCGTGTTACCAAGGTATCGGTAATTAAACAAACATTAAAAAATATATATATATACACACGCGTCAAATCCTCAATAGATGTCGACTCTACAACGTGCATTTGCAAAGTCTGACACGTACGTAGAGAGTATTTCTTTCGAACCTTTTTTGACGGCCTCCGTGGCGCAGTGGCATGCGCGGTGGATTTACTAGACGGAGGTCCTGGGTTCGATCCCCGGTTGGGCCGATTGAGATTTTCTTAATTGGTCCAGGTCTGGCTGGTGGGAGGCTGCCGCCGTGCTAGTTACCACCCTATCGGCATAGACGTACCGGCCAAGCGATTTAGCGTTCCGGTACGATGTCGTGTAGAAACCGAAAGGGGTGTGGATTTTGATCCTCCTCCTAACAAGTTAGCCCGCTTCCATCTTAGTCTGCATCATCACTTACCATCAGGTGAGATTGTAGTCAAGGGCTAACTTGTAAAGAATTAAAATAAAAAAAAAATGTAAGTAAATAGGTACTATTTTCATTTCATGGACCCCCAAATTTTTTTTCGCTGACGTAGACCCCTTGCAGGTTGTCATAGACCCTTAGGGGTCGATATAGACCACTTTTTTTTTTTTTTTTTGGGAATCACTGCTCTACAACGTGCATTTACAAAGTCTAAAACGTACGTAGAGAGTATTTTGTCGGCTTTTCGCGGATGATAGCAAAATAAATAAATTATTATACATTCATGATGAACTTCCGCAAAGTAACGCCTGCTTCTATCCAATATCTCACCCGCCCAAGCATTAACGACACTAAGGGACCAGGTAAATAGCATCAACGACTAAGAGTGACCACATCTCACCTGCCCTTGATGCTGGACGTGCGGGAGTGCCTCACGGAGGAGGCACTCAACATGCTCTCATATTGGACCTCCCGCAACACCTATACTCATTTTTCGCACATACAATTGAGCAGCGTTTGGGTAGTGTATGACTACATAAGCAGCACTAACGACTCTAGGGGACCAGTTAAGAAGCTTCCACGTCTCAAGGAGACCAGTTAAGCGATATCCACAACTTTAAGAGACCAGTTAAGCAGCATCCACGACTAAGAGTGACCACATCTCACCTGCCCTTGATGCTGGACGCGCGGGAGTGCCTCACGGAGGAGTCCCTGCTCTCTCGCTGCGCCTCCCGCAGCAGTCGGATGTACTCATTCTCCGCCCCGCCCAACACGCCGCCAGAGTTCAGCTCCACCCATGATTCTGGAAAGATGTGAAGTTTACTTCATTAATACATCTAACATATTCATCAATCACAGCCAGTTTCGTCATGTGAAGCTAAAGTAACAGTAAAAGTAGTAAAGAAGACTTTATTTTTCAGTGAATAAGACCGTCACTTTTGATTTATGACGTTACTTTGACTGTTACTAGCGATGAAGAAACTGGCCGTAAGCAGTGATAGCCCAGTGGATATGACCTCTGCCTTCGATTCCGAAGGGTGTGTGTTCGAATCCGGACCGGGGCATGCACCTCTAACTTTTCAGTTATGTGCATTTTAAGAAATTTAATATCGCGTGTCTCAAATGGTGAAGGAAAAACATCGTGAGGAAACCTGAGAATTTTCTCAATTCTCTGCGTGTGTGAATGAAGTCTGCCAATCCACATTGGGCCAGCGTGGTGGACTATTGGCCTGACCCCTCTCATCCTGAGAGGAGACTCAAGCTCAGCAGTGTGCGAATATGGGTTGACAATGATGATGATTCATCATTAACAGCCGATGGACGTCCACTGCTGGTTATAGGCCTCTTGCGTGGACTTCCAAACAAAACGCTTGATGTCCTCGGTCCACCTAGTGGGGAGTCCCAAAGTGCTGGAATGGTGACCCCGCACCGGTAAGCGCAGTGTTGGTCGACCCGCCACTAGGTGGAGCGAGGACATCAAGCGGGTTGCAGGAAGCCGCTGGATGGGACGGGTCATCTATACTAATATTATAAAGCTGAAGAGTTTGTTTGTTTGAAGGCGCTAATCTCAGGAACTACTGGTCCGATTTGAAAAATTCTTTTAGTGTTAAATAGCCCATTTATCGAGGAAGGCTATAGGCTATATATTATCCCCGTATTCCTACGGGAACAGGAACCACGCGGGTGAAACCGCGCGGCGTCAGCTAGTAAAGAATAATTTGCATAATTTCGTTTGATATTTTTTTTATTGAAAAGCATTATGGACTTAAGCTAACTTATCCTAACAACTATACAAATCATGCCCACGTGGAATGGTGGCAAGAATACTGGCTGCATTTGCTGGACAGCCAGGCTGACCCTTTGCGCAAAATAAGCCAGTCCTTCTGTCACCAGTCAAAACAACCAGCCGATAATTATGATAATTGACTTGCTTGATAGCATCGTCAACGCATGCTAGGCCTGCAACATTATATCAATTATAGAGTATTCAAGTCAAATGGTATGATCTCGAACTCGATCGCGTGAGATTGTAGCCGTGTAGCTACCGGATGTACCAACAACTAATAAGTGGTAGGTGGGTGTTTCGCGATTGTAATCATAACGGATACGTTAAATAGGTAAATTGTTTTTAGTAGCAGAGCTATTTATGACAGAGATTTTTGCTGCCAAGCAGCAATGCTGTGCAAGCGCTTTTAAGAGACTTTCATTGTTGGAAATGTAGCGAGTGTGTGATGTTACTCTCACTTTGTTATGGTACCCTGGTACTTTCTATCTAATGAAGATATCGTAGTATAGTTTATCTTGACTCATGGTTCCCTGGTACTTTTCTATCTAGTTGAGAAGTAGTAGCTCTAGGCTAGGTTACATAGCTCGACCGGTAAAGTACTACTACCGGATGTACTACCAACTAACAAGTGGTAGGTGGGTGTTTCGCGATTGTAATATCATAACGGATACGTTATATAGGTAAATTGTTAGTAGCAGAGTTATTTATGACAGAGCTTTCTGCTGCCAAGCAGCAATGCTGTGCAAGCGCTTTATGAGGCTTACATTGTTGGAAATGTTCCTAGCGAGTGTGTTGTGTTACTCTCACCTTGTTATGGTACCCTGGTACTTTCTAACTGGTGAGGATACCGAAGTATAGCTTATGTTGACTCGTGCTTCCCTGGTTTATATCTAGTTGAAGATGTAGTAGAGCTAGGCTTATGACAGCTCACCCGGTGAAGTACTACTACCAGATGTACTAACAACTAATAAGTAATTGGTAGGTAGTGTGTACAGTTCGACGGTAATTATGGCCCTATGGTAGAAGCATAGATAAATTCCCAGTCTCCTAAAAAGAAGTCTGGGTATAGCGGGCTCTCAGTCTAAGTAATTGATGTTTCCATTTGTTTACGAATCATTAGCTTGACACAATTTGATAAAATCTCAATTAGTTGGTGCATTGTGATTATAATGACGAATGAGGAACGCAGAACGTTGAATGTACCATCATTATCGTCATCATCAACCCATATTCGGCTCACTGCTGAGCGCGAGTCTCCTCTCAGAATGAGAGGGGTTAGGCCAATAGTCCACCACGCTGGCCCAATGCGGATTGGCAGACTTCACACACGCAGAGAATGAAGAAAATTCTCTGGTGTGCAGGTTTCTTTACGATGTTTTCTTTCATCGTTTTAGACACGTGATATTTAATTTCTTCAACTGAAAAGTTGAAGGTGCTTGCTCGGACCGGATTCGACCCTACGCCCTCCGGAATCGGAGGCAGAGGTCATATCCACTGGGCTATCACGGCTCGTAACCCGCTTACAACTAACCAGTAACAACTGCACCACAGATCATCGATAATTAACCTCAATTAGTATTTAATTGAAACGATGATGACCCGGAAGTACCAGGATAACATACGCGGTGAGGCGGTGACCCTCTGAATGGGTGGTTAGAAAAACTGGACGAATTTTGTTGTTTATAAGATATGGGAATCGAACCGAGGACCCCAGCACTAACAAGTAACAACTGCACCACAGATCATCGATAATAGGGATGATGAGAGTTTTTTTTAATTGTATATAAATTAAGAGTATGCTAATAGTAAAGCAATTTTGTAAAAGTAACAGGGTATCTGCGATCATTACTTTCGGAGCTACAGGGATTTAAAGGGTCAGATTTGCGGCGCTGCCGCGGATCCCTGAAAAACGCTCCATACAAAATGGCACGAATAAGTGACGTCGTTGGCTCGCTGATCGTTAGATTTGTATGGGCGTTCAAACTAAATCGCTAATATCTTTGTTATTTGTGCGTTTATGTTTATAGCTTCTTTATTGAAGAATGGCACATTTATTTTAAGGAAGCTAAAACTGTATGAATTTTCATCTAATTACGATAAAAAGAAATTAATAGATTTTGAAATTTTATAATCTTATTTGTTTTGCAAATATCCAGACAATCTTTGCTTTTTATGGATAAATTAGTTAACATTGACCTTATTTACCCAAATGCATCATAAAAAAATATATTCAAACCTAGTCATCATCCCCATTAACCTCAATCAGTATTTAATTAAACCAATGATGACACTCAAATACCAGGAAAACATATACAGGTGTTCGATCCGAATGGGTCGTTACAAAAACTGAACGGATTTCGTTGTTTATGAGATATGGGAATCGAACCGAGGACCCCTCTGTTGACAACCACAAACACTAACAACTGCACCATCGTTAATTAACCTCAATTAGTATTTAATTAAAACGATGACACCAAAAGTACCAGGATAACATACGCAGTGAGGTGTTCGTTCCGAATGGGTCTATAGAAAAACTGAACGGATTTCGCTGTTTATGAGATATGGGAATCGAACCGAGGACCCCTCTGTTAACAACCACAAACACTAACAAATGCACCATCGTTAATTAACCTCAATCAGTATTTAATTAATCTAATGATGACACGAAAGTACCAGGATAACATACGCACTGAGGTGTTCTCTCCGAATGGGTTAGAAAAACTGAACAGATTTGGCTGAAATTTAAAATGGAGATAGACTTTACCTTAGACAAACGAATAGGTTAAATTTTACCCCAAAAAATCTATAATTCCCGCGGGATTTGTGAAAAATGTAGGTTATTTACGGTAACAATATACGACTAAAACGTCGGTCGACAGAACATCTTGATCTAGTTAACATACGTGTTACGTAGTTTCTAGATGTAGTGGAGACATAGTAGTCGCGTACCTTATCTATAAATAATCGAGCAGGTTTCTATTAAATGCCAACCTTAGGGCCCACGCACATTGACTACGCGGCTAAAAGGTTTACTACCATTGACCTTTTATCTATATCTATCTATCTATACTTATAATAAAACTGTAACAAGTTAAATTATGTACATTGAAAATATTTTGAAAAATTTTATTGATGTGGATTAAATAATCGATACTAAAGCCAAAAATATTATTTTCGATTTTTGTCTGTCTTCCAGTCTGCCCGTGACCGGAAATCACGCTGAAACTACTGAATGAATTCAAATGAAACTCAGCACGGTTTAAGACCATAATACGGAGAAGGTTATAGGTTTTAGAAATTTGTTCATAAATCATAAAAAATACGAAATATGAAATTTTTAAAATTCAACCCCTTAAGTAGTAAAATAGAGCTTGAAAGTTTACATTGATTTCCACGCGGACGAAGTCGCTGGCGTCCGCTAGTCTATACTATACTCATATACTAGCGCACGCCGTTAGATCTCCTTAATCCGGCCCTGTTGCTAAATCCGTTCTTAGCGGATGTCTTCCTTAATCCGGCCCTGTTGCTAAATCCGTTCTTAGCGGATGTCTACTAAATATAAACTACCTCCCTGCCAAATCTCATCTTTCTACGTCAGACGGTTTCGAAATTTCGTGATGACCTTTCGCATTTTTAAATAAAGATTATGGAGGGGTAAAGTTTGTGGCATTGTATTAGGGGGAATCTCGAGACCTACTGCACCGATTTTGAAAATTCTTTCACCAATAGAAAGTCACGTAATTTGAGTGTCGTTGGTCATAATACTTTATGGTAAATTCCCACGGTAACGGGACCTGCGTGGGTTAAAAAAGCGAAGCGTCTTCTAGTATATTATAAACTGAAGTTAACACCAGTTTACAGTGTGACACCAACATTGGAATCACAAAGTTCACAGTGCGCACGCGTCTTAATGTCGTGTGTTTATATTACGCCAGCTACACACGATCAAGTTAAGTCAGCAGCGCGCTTAGCGATGTGGGCAGTGAAAAAAATATTGCAGCCAGTATTCTTGCCACCATTCCACGTGGGCATGGTTTGTATAGTTATTAGGATAAGTTAGCTTAAGTTCCTTATTGTATTCTTATTCAAAAAATATTTATATTTCAGCCAAAATATTTGACGGCCTCCGTGGCGCAGTGGTATGCGCGGTGGATTTACAAGACGGAGGTCCTGGGTTCGATCCCCGGCTGGGCAGATTGAGATTTTCTTAATTTGTCCAGGTCTGACTGGTGGGAGGCTTCGGCCGTGGCTAGTTACCACCCTACCGACAAAGACGTATCGCCAAGCGATTTAGCGTTCCGGTACGATGCCGTGTAGAAACCGAAAGGGGTGTGGATTTTCATCCTCCTCCTAACAAGTTAGCCCGCTTCCATCTTAGACTGCATCATCACTTACTATCAGGTAAGATTGTAGTCAAGGGCTAACTTGTAAAGAATAAAAAAAATAAAAAAAAAATAAACCCTTTCTTGATGAGTACTGTTTACCAACAAAGAAATTAGAAATGAAGGTAGAAAACGCATGTCATTTCATAACTCATTTATTTTAAATTTTGTATTGTTTGTTTATGTTATGTTATGTAAAATATATTAACTATATCTATTTTCATTAATTTAAGTCCAAATTAATTATAATTATTAAGTGTAAAATTACTAGTGATTTTTACCCTCATTTTTAATTTGTTTTTTGGTAAACAATACTCATCAAGAAATGCTGTAATATAAACATGGTTATGACTTATGAGTATGGTTTCAATATTTTTTTCACTACCCACATGCCAAATGCCTTGTTCGGACTACTACTTTTAGTCGAGTACGAACGATTTTTGGGCGGTAACAAGTAGGAGGTATGCTACTCGACTAAAATGCTAAAATAGTCCGAACTAGGCCTAAACGCACTGCAGGTATGACAGTAAACTTGTCCATTAGGCTTAACATACAAACAACGACTTAACTCGTATAGAGACAAATATCAACCATTATCAGCATATACGACAGCTATCTCTTTCATTGTGTTGGTACGAAAGAAATGGCAATGGGAAACCTCCTTCGATGACAGTTTTTTAAATTGTATATAAATTAAGAGTATGCTAATAGTAAAGCAATTTTGTAAAAGTAACAGGGTATCTGCGATCATTACTTTCCGAGCTACAGGGATTTAAAGGGTCAGACTTGCGGCGCTGGTGCGGATCCCTGGAAAACGCCCCATACAAAATGGTACGAACTAATGACGTCGTAGGCAATTAATGATCGTTAGATTTGTATGGTCGCTTAAACAAAATTACTAATATCTTTGTTATTTCTGCGTTTATGTTTATAGTTCACATATTTAAAAATGTCACATTTAATGTAAGAAAGCTAAAATTGTATGAATTTTCATCTAATTACGATAAAAGATTTTTAACAGATTTTGAAATTTTATAATCTTATTTATTTTGCAAATATCCAGTCAATCTTTGCTTTTTATGTATAAATTAGTTAACATTGATCCTATTTACCCGAATGTATCATAAAAATCAATATATTCAAACCTAGTCATCATCCCCATTGTGTTGGTACGAAAGAAATAGCAATGGGAAAACTTCGCCATTTGTCTATTTCTATACCAGAAATAAGTAATCGGTCCCATAAGCTTACACGTATGGCAGGCGTAAAACTAACACCAATTTTGTAACACCAACACAAAATCCAGAGTGCGAACGCGTCCTAACATTGCGTGTTTATATTAAACATGTCAACACCAAAAACAAAAAACAAAACACAACACATTACCGAGTTCATCCACCGCCGAAGCATTCATCGGCTCGATCATGTTTTTTTTTTTTAATTTTTTCCTTGGCACTGCACAAGTAAACAAAACAATGCACTCTCGCCTTTATAAATAATATCACTACACCACAACTGCGTAGAAATCAATTTACACGTGAACAAATATTTTTAATCGATCAACAAGACGAACGGAGCGAAAGCACGTCCGCACGCGGCGAGCGCTCGAACGAGACTGGCGTGTTCGGTGTTTATTTTCAAATTTCGAACGTAAACAAAGCGAATGCGTAGGCGCAAGTGCGACGATATCTGCGTAGAATACACACGTAGGCCACTGAGTGCATTGATATCTTAATTACACGGCTATAGAAGTCAGTGGCGCGCACAAGGTTGTTAGCTGTGGTAGGCTTTACACCTACAGACAGGATGTTAGATGATACAAAACGGAAAGGCATGAATATGTTTAATTCCCTACATAATGGGCTTTAAAAATTGTATAATCTTACGATGGGCCTTATTAGAAGGCTCAAAGTCACTCAGCGGGCGATGGAGCGAGCTATGCTTGGAGTTTCTCTGCGTGATCGAATCAGAAATGAAAAGATCCGCAGACGAACCAAAGTCACTGAAATAGCTCAGCGAGTCGTGAAGCTGAAGAGCCGATGGACGTTGGGGTCCCAAGGTGCTGGAATGGCGACCCCGCACCGGAAAGCTCAGTGTTGGTCGACCCCCCACTAGGTGGAGCGAAGACATCAAGCGGGTTGCAGGGAGCCGCTGGATGTTGGCGGCTCGAGACCGTTGTTTGGAAGTCCATGCAAGAGGCCTCCGTCCAGCAGTGGACGTCCATCGGCTGACAATGATGATGATGATGAATCTTACTAGCGGACCGGGTCAAGCTTCGCTTTGACTCATGTGCTCTTCTCCCCTACCTACCCTACTCAACAAAACTTGGTGTCACTAAAGGAATAAATAACTGTTCGTTTGGATCGTGCCGCGATGCAAGGACCAGCTCATGACTAAGGGCCCCGTATGGGTTCGAAACTAGTCGGGCATACTCCGACTTAATATTACGTGAGTTTTAGCCGTGTTTCTTAATCAATTAATAACTTAAATAGTTTAGTCACGGGCGCCACGCGGGTGAAACCGCGTGGCGCCCGTTCCTGTAGGAATACGGGGATAATATATAGCCTATAGCCTTCCTCGATAAATAGGCTATCTATCACTGAAACGATTTTTCAAATCACGTCAGTAGTTCCTGAGATTAGCGCGTTCATTCAAAGAAACAAACAAACAAACTCTGCCAAAAAAACAAACTCTTCAGCTTTATAATATTAATATAGATTTGCCCTACTGATTCAGGACCTCTCTATTGAGATCTACAACTGCGTCAGGGCGGAGGTCCTGGGTTCGATCCCCGGCTGGCCCGATTGAGGTTGTCTGAATTGGTCCAGTCCAGTTGTTGCTGGTGCCTGCTGGTGGGAGGCTTCGGCCGTGGCTAGTTACCGACAAAGACGCACCGCCAAGCGATTTATCGTTCCGGTACGATGTAGTGTAGAAACCGATAGGTGGATTTTCATCCATCTCCTAACAACTTAGTTCGATTCCATCTTAGATTGCATCATCACTTACCATCAGGTTAGATTGTAGTCAAGGGCTCACTTGTAAAGATGCCCACGCAGGATCCAAACCCAGGACCTTACGAAGCTACTTAGGCTAACCACATACAGGGAGGCAGTTAAATACGTCACACAGTTAAGTGTATAGATAATAGTTAACGAAACATAGAACGCAATTCGATAAGCAATCAATCATATCATCTTTACGACGCGATTAGTCATACCGTGTCGTAACAGATGGAACGTGACTCAAGTCATATACGACTGACACGTCAGCCAGTGTGACGTCCACTTGACGTACGGTACTGTAATGACCAAGAGAAGAGAAATAGACAAAATATCGTCCAATGGTTTTTATTTTTGACTAGTTGACGCCGCACCTATTTCATCCGCGTGGTTCCCGTTCCCGTAGGAGTATGAGGATAATATAGTATAGCCTGTAGCCTTCCTCGATAAATGGGCTATCTATCACTGAAAGAATTTATCAAATCGGACCAGAAGTTCCTGAGATTAGCGCGTTCAAACAAACTCTTCAGCTTTATATGTTAGTATTAGTATTATATTAAAGTATTAATTATGAAGTAGGTAATGTTTTCATTAATTAAAGTAGAATTTTTTCAAGTTTTTTTAACACGCTTATATTAGCTTCACTTGTAACTATGTATGTAAGAAAATCTTAAAATCTCAATTTAACCCACTTCCCGGTCTTCAATTAGGATGAAATTTTGCACACGCTCTGAGTTCTGATGACAATACATGACTAGCTAAGACACATTACAAATCCAATATGGTGGCCTCGCCTCGCGGCGGACTGGCTTTTTGAATCCACCCCCATCAGATGAATATCAAATGATTTGCTATCAGGAATACGATAAAAGTCACGTGACTTAAATCCAATATTTGTAATTTTTTTGTGCGTGCTTAAAGCTTGTTTTTTAGTATTTTAACCATTTAAGTTATTTAGATTATAAATAAAACGATTGGTTAGGGTAGGCCATGGCCGGAAATGGGCATTCCCATTTATATTTGACGTAGACTTGTTTTTTTTTATTATTCTTTACAAGTTAGCCCTTGACTACAATCTCACCTGATGGTAAGTGATGATGCAATCTAAGATGGAAGCGGACTAACTTGTTAGGAGGAGGATGAAAATCCATATCCCTATTCGGTTTCTACACGACATCGTAACGGAACGCTAAATTGCTTGGCGGTACGTCTTTGTCGGTAGGGTGGTAACAAGCCACGGCCGAAGCCTCCAAAAGACTTAGCCCAAGATCCGTGGAAAATTTTCACAATTGATTAATTATCAAATCATCTTTCCGTGAGTAGCTTTATTTCGATGAGACGCTTAACTTTTTATTTACAAAATTTCTTGATTCTGGTAGCTAACTGGGTTACCAGGTAATAAATATTTCTGAGCGTTTAAACGAGATAATATACCACGCAATTTGTAGGACATTTTGGCTGTTAAGTGTATAACTTATGCAACCGTAAAAAAAACATCTAATAGGTATAGATAAACTTTTTCGAAAGTACCAGGTAAACATACACACTGAGGAGTTCAGACGATACGGAAGTAAAGCAAGAAATTATCTCGCTATTTGCACATACAAAATCAGGAAACCATTTGCCATTCCGACCTTCTGCATTTGTTATTCGTACATCAATTGAAATACTTGCCAAAACTTCGTGGAGGTATTCGAAGACGATCGCTCAACGATTATAGGGTCGGATTTAAGATCTTGCAAGTCTAAGCCGTGATAGCCTAGTGGATATGACCTCTGCCTTTGATTGGGAGGGCGTTACAGACTTTCGTTTATAATATTAGTACAGACAGAGATAACCCATTCGGAGAGAACACCTCATTTCGTATGTTCTCCTGGTGCTTTCGGGTCATCATCGTTTCAATTAAATACTGATTGAGGTTAATTATTGAACGCGGGTTACGAGCCGTGATAGCCCATTGGATATGACCTCAGCCTTTGATTCGGAGGACGTAGGTTAGAGTCTGGTCTGGGGTATGCACCTCTAACTTATCAGTTGTGTGCACTTTAAGAAATTAAATATCACACGTCTCAAACGGTGAAGGAAAAACATCATGATCATCATTTATTCTCTGCGAGTGTGAAGTCTGCCAATCAGCATTTTGCCAGCGTGATGGATTAAGGGCTAACCCCTCTCATTCTGGGAGAAGACTCATGTTCAACGGTGAGCCGAATATGGGTTGTTAAAAATGATTTTGATGAAGTCAAACTGTATTGTACGCGACAGAAGTCACGTTCATAAATAAGTCACTTGACATGATCTCAATATCTTCTGAGAAGTGATCGTCTCATTAGTCATTACCGCTGCGCTGCAGTTGCAGTTGTGTGTACGTGTGACGTCATAACTACGCAGATACTAATAGGCCAAGAGCATACAGTAGCATTCTACCTTTAAGATTCAATATCTATACTTATAATAAAACTGGTCAAATTCTATACATTTATTAGCAATTTGAGAATTACTAATACCATTTGTAACAACAAACGTTATCGTGGCATAGAGTACTACTAGCGCCATCTAGAATCTATACTTATAATACGAATTCTGTACATTTTGTACATTCTGTACATTGAATATATTTTGGAAATTTTTGTTGGGGGCATTATATTATCAATACAAAAGCTAAAAATATTTTTTATCGATTTTTTGTCTGTCTGTGTTTTTTTATTATTCGGGCATCACGCTGAAACTACTGAATGAATTCAAATGAAACTAGGCACGGTTTAAGACCAAGTAATAAGAAGAAAGTTATAGAATACTCTTTTTTGCGAAAATAAAATAAGAAGGGGGTGAAATAGGGGTTGAAAGTTTGTATGGAAATTCCTTTATTTTTAGAGGGCTTGAAAGTTTACATTGATTTCTACGCGGACGAAGTCGCGGGCGCCCGCTATTAATATTATAAAGCTGAAGAGTTTGTTTGTTTGTTTGATTGATTGAACGCGCTAATCTCTGGAACTACTGGTCCGATTTCAAAAAAAAATCTTTCAGTGTTAGATAGCTTATTTATCGAGGAAGGCTATAGGCTCTATATTATCCAAATATTCCTACGGGAACGGGAACCACGCGAGCGAAACCGCGCGGCGTCAGCTAGTTAGTATGGATGAAGTGCAATAGTTGTTACCTTTTTTGCATCATACAAACCGTTTAAGGAGTGAAAGGAACAGGTGCAATAACAATGCAACACAATCGAGGTTACTCCTCTAGGGATATAGTTGCCCGTTTATTATTGTTATTCTCACCATGTTAAGGATGGAGACTTTGTTACGAAGTTATATTTATCTACTCTATCAACCCATATTCGGCTCACTGCTGAGCTGGAGTCTCCTCTCTGAATGAGACGGGTTAGGCCAATAGTCCACCACGCTGGCCCAATGCGGATTGGCAGACTTCACACACGCAGAGAATTAAGAAAATTCTCATGTATGCAGGTTTCCTCACGATATTTTTCCTTCACCGTTTGAGGCACGTGATATTTAATTTCTTAAAATGCACACAAATGAAAAGTTGGAGGTGCATGCCCCGGACCGGATTCGAACCTACAGCCTCCGGAATCGGAGGCAGAGGCCACAGTCATTGTTTTCACAGTTCTCACAGCCAACTTTAACCCCCTTTTATATATGACTAGCTGACGCCGCGTGATTTCACCCGCGTGGTTCCCGTTCCCGTAGGCATACGGAGATAATATATAGCCTATAGCCTTCCTCGATAAATGGGCTTTCTAACACTGAAAGATTTTTTCAAATCGAACTAGTAGTTTCTGAGATTAGCGCGTTCAAACAAACAAATTCAGCTTTATAATATTAGTATGCATTGTTTTCTCATGGTCAAAAGTTTTGTTGTTGTATTTGCTTGAGATTAGATAAAGTATCGAGTAATGTTGGAAGAACGTTGGGTCGAGGAACATTCTGTGTTGCGATGATAAGGGCTAACCTTTTCAAAGTGATTCACTTAACTTGACTCAGACATAGACAATGTATTGGTGGCAAAGTCCATTAAGATGTAGTGGTACAAGACAGACATGTGTTTATATACCAGTGATTCCCAAAGTGTTCTATATCGACCCCTAGGGGTCTATGTCAGCGAAAAAAAAATTTAGGGGTTCATGAAATGAAAATGGGGGTCCACGATGGTGGATCTTAACGCATACACTGATAGTACCTATTTACTTAAATAAATAAATAAATTTAAATATACTTAAACAGTACACATCACTATAAAGTAAGCATACAGAGTAGCTTGTGTTATGGGTGCTAAGATAGTTGATAGTATTATAATATTAATTTACAATTATATACTACATATAAATACTTATATAATGTATAAATACACACAGACACTGGAAAACACCCATGCTCATCACACAAATATTTTCCAGTTGTGGGAATCGAACCCACGGCCGTGGATGCAGAAAGCAGGGTCACTACCCACTGCGCCACGCGGCCGTCAATTTTATTTTTATTTTTTATTTACTTACATCATACTATCTTATATCTTTATTATTAAAGCATCAGGTTCATCCTTCTCACTAAAAATATTGACTTATTGCTTATGTTATTTTATTTATAGTTTATTTTATGTTATATTTTACATAACAGATACAAAATTTGATTTTGAGTAGTTTTAATTTAAATTCAATTAATAAACGTACAAATTAACATGTGTTTTCATTTTAAGTTTTTAACACTAAACTTAACTAGGTACAGTTAGAAATTTACAGGAAATCAATATCAGGTTAGTAGGGGGTCTACCCAACACGGAAAAACATGGCAAGGGGTCTACGACACAAAAAAGTTTGGGGAACTCTGATTTATACTAATATTATAAAGCTGAAGAGTATTTTACGTTTGCTTGAACGCGCTTATCTCAGGAACTACTGGTCCGATATGAAAAATTCCTTCAGTGTTAGATAGCCCATTTATCAAGGAAGGCTATAGGCTATATATTATCCCAGTATTCCCATAGGAACGGGAACCACGCGGGTGAAACCGCGCGGTGTCAATAAATCAATCAATCAATTTTTATTTCTCCAGAATATGGTACATTTACATAGGTCTTTTATATTATATTTGAACACATATCCTGTCATAGTTGGCGTCAGCTATGTATACTATCTATAAGCTCCATATTTGGATCTCAGTGGCGTCACCGGAGTCACAGAAGCAGAAGGAACGACCGGAATGAGTCGCTTAGGTCGTCTGAGACGCGGACTTCAGAGGGTCGCCTCTATGACCATGGAGCCCACTATAAAATGGGAAAGAACATACTGAGCATATCCCCTCCCTCCAATATGTGGACGCAACCTCCCTGAACTCCGGCGGGCGGAGAGGGAGGGAGGACACAAAGAGTGCGCGGCGTGAGTGCCGTATGCCCTTCACCTCTCACAAGTCAGTGAGGTTACAGACATACAAACATTATTTATTTATAGACGCGCCAAGCAATTTAGTTGACTCTTTTTTGCGCGCTGACTAAGAACTCCTACAATGACAGCTCTAAAAAGGCTAGAATCCACAGCCGTATGCAAATTAAAAAAAAATTAAATTTGAATATAGATCCTTAAATAGGTGTCATTAGTTCGTATGTCAATCACATTAAGGTTCAATATACTGTGTGTTGTTTTGGATGCATGCCATGGAGCGAACTCCTCACTGCACGTGCTCTCCTGGTACTTTCGTGTCGTCATCGGTTAATTTAAATACTGATTGACTTTTGGTTATTATTATTAATTAGTTTGTAAAAATAATTAATTTGGTTAATATTTTCCGATATTGGAAAAATTAAAGAATTGCATTTAAAAAGTTTACTTAACTAACACTTGTTAAAACAGCATGAAAATCGGTCTAGTAATAGGAGTAAGCGTGCATTTTTTTTTAATTTTTAATCTATAAACGCATTTACGAAAACATACAAACCTAAAATTGAAAATTTTGAAAATCCCCCGAAATGCCAGAAATTATTTTTATCACATACGGTGATAGAAATAATTTCTGGATCCGGATCAAAGAAAATTGTTTATTTTTATTCCAATATAAACGGAGCCGTGATAGCCTAGCCAGTGGATTTGACCTCTGCCTCCGAACCCGGAGGGTGTGGGTTCGAATCCGGATCGGGGCATGCACCTCTAACTTTTCAGTTGTGTGCATTTTAAGAAATTAAATAGACCCCTCTCATTCTGAGAGGAGACTCGAGCTCAACCAGTGAGCCGAATATGGGTTGACAATGATGATACACAATCAGATTTCCATGTACTAATTTCCCAGCACCAATTTTCTCGCCCAACAAAGCTAAGAACACTCTCGATCAAGTCGTAAATATTTTCTTCCAGAGCGCTTTCATTTGAGACCCCACTCGAGTATATTTGCAGACATTCGGTTGTTCTTCCCCACTTTCACCCCCCACAACTTTTAAATGGCTCAACCAGTCACCTTTAAGACAAAAAAAAATGAAATTGCTTGCCGTTCGGGAACCACATACTGACTGACATTTTTGCATCGGGGGTTAAAACAGTTTTTTTTTTATACTAAATGTACCTATGGATACATTTCAAAGATAGACTAAATAACAAGTAAATACATACTTTGTAATATACAGATATGCATTATTTAAATTTAAAATAGATTATTACTCACAATATTCCAGAAACAACATGTTTGTTGCATAAACAGCTATTTATAATAATGCAATTTTGAACTTCTGATCGCATGCGGTATATTTCAAATAGAATTTTCCAATGTTACGAATGGAAAATTTTAATTAACTTGTAACTAATAGGTAGATAGTGAAATCTCACTGAAAACTATCATCATTAGACTCAATGTGATGTGATATGTTGTTGTAGAGGGAAGGTATCAAGTGTTGGTAAAAATAAGAGGGTATTTGATGACTTTAGCTCAGTTGTTTGTTAGGAAGCGTAGACACCGTCACGCTGCCAGTCGCGTAAGTGATGTTATGTGTTATTATTGATCATAAATTGTTTAGTGTGGTCATGGAGAACATTTCGGGCAAGAAAGGTGAATGTTGGCTAGTCGGAAGGGATCCCTTAAACCTACACCCAAGGTCACAAGTCCTCGGACCTGCGCGAGGTGTTTCCTCTACCACAAAATAATGGTATGGTAAACTACGTAACTGTGTCGTCAGTTCATCTATTGGAGATCGAACGACGCTGCACTTTCCGATGTATTCCAGCTCCTCAGTACCCCAACATCAACCGATTCTTTGAATTAAGAGCCACTTCGCGACTCGCTGAGCTATGTCAGTGACTTTGGTCTGCGGACCTTGTCTTTTCTGATTCGATCCCGCAGAGATACTCCAACATAACTCACTGCTGAGCGACTCTGAGCCTTCTTGTGACTGCCCATAATTAGTAACCAAGCTAACTTAACGATGGTTGAGTTAGCTTGGTTACTTCTTAATTTAACATTCGGATTAATTTAAAAACTACGGACGTAAACATTACGTTTTTCCGACGCGATCGCTACGACGATGTAAACGACGCTTTCTTACTTATATTAGAAACACATATATACAACACATATATAAAACACATTAAAAAAAAAAAAAAAAAATATATCCACCTTTCTTTCTGAAAGTCGGATAAAAACACTTTCATGTGTAGATAAAACGCGTCAAATCTCCTATGCAATATGCAGATAGATAAACAATATGAAAATTGCACGTACGTCTTACTTTGCATACATTATTATTAGCAAATAACAGTATATTGCAATTTCCACGAGTTTCCCCAACAAATAACATATGCTAATGCGGAGATAATACCGTTTATTCACATCTCGTTTAATCAGACAACAAACACGTCCTTACTGCACCAAGGTCGAGCGATGAGTGACGTGCGAGCATTGACCGGCGCTGCGTGATTTCGAATTTCGAATACGCGTTGCAGTTTTAAAATACCGCCAAATAACAAAGCGAAACCGTTAATACCGTTACAGGGCTGCCTAAAACGATACAGACGTGTTTTTTTTTTTTCGTGAGAAGTGATAGACCACTGCCTTCGATTCGAAGGGTGTGGGTTCGAATCCGGTCCGGGGCATGCATCTCCAACTTTTCAGTTGTGTGCATTTTAAGAAATTAAATATCACGTGCCTCAAACTGTGAAGGGAAAACATCGTAAGGAATGCATACTGCATACCAGAGAATTTTCTTAATTCGCTAGGTGTGTGAAGTCTGCCAATCCGCACTGGATCAGCGTGGTGTACTAAGGCCTAACCTTTCTCATCCTGAGAGCAAACTCATGTTCAGCAGTGAGCCGAATATGGGCTGTTGATACTGATGTGACTCGCAAATAACGTGGCTTTCTGTTGGTAAAAGATTTTTTATCCCTAATATCCACAATACATAAAATAGTTACAAAATAAGTCTGTCTGTCTTTTATCCCGGAAAAATCCATGGTTCCCGAAAGATATGAAAAACAATATATTCACGCTCGAGTTGCAGGCGTTCCTTAGTAATTAATCCATCTCTTGTCATTATAACGTATGTCGGGTCTAAAAGTAGAATCCTTTATAAGTTCATTTACATTCTACACTTAGAATAAATCTGTAGAGAGGTCAATTCTGTACATGAAATATATTTCCAAAATAACTATCAGCGGTTGATTAGAGATCGATGCTGATGCCTAAAATGCAATCAGTAAAACTTTTGTCTGTCTGTCTGTATGTTCGTTATAGAAACAAAAACTACTCGACGGATTTTAAGGAAACTTGGTACAATTATTCTTCATACTCCTGGTCAGGTTATAGTATACTTTTCATCACGCTACGATCAATAGGAGCAGAGCAGTGAAGGGAAATGTTGGGAAAACGGGAGAAGTTACTCCATTTTTACAGCGATACTACTGTAAGGGCTGGATTAAAGAGGTCTAGGGCGGACGAAGACGCGGGCGTCCGCTAGTTTAGAATATAACAAGCAATAATAGATACAATGTTGGGTCAATATTCCCCTATCAAAGCTGTCCGCCTGTCTGTCGGCTGTTATCAGCTCTTATCACTTACAAACACTGACGAAAAATTAAACGTTTAATCATACGACGACACGGACTTGCACTCGGCTAGACACCGCTTGTTGTATCTTCTTATTTATGACTAGCGACGCCCGCGACTTCGTCTGCCCTTAGACCTCTTTAATCCATCTTTGCCAGAAGGATAATATCTAGCGAGGCAGGTCATGTTATTAATGGTCGAAGCTGTCAGATGATGATGATAGTGACCGGTAAAGAAAGATTAATTCATTAAATTATTGATTAATTAGACAAATTTAACACCACCAATTCTCGGCTGATAAAGAAAATTTCTTTTTTTTTTAATTTATTTAGTACCAATATTAGTCAAACACTTAAGTAAAAAGAAAAACAGTGGACAAGGAAACACTTATCTCTATAAGAGATCTCTGCCAGTTACCCTGGCACAAAAAAAGGAAGAAAAGCTCAATATTAGACAAGACTCGAACCTAGAACCTCATGATGAAAAGCATGGACTAACCACTGGGAGAGCCGTGATATCCCGGTAAATATGACCTCTGCCTCCAATTCCGGAGGGCGTGGATTCGAATCCGGTTCGGGGATGCACCTCCAAATCAGTTGTGTGCATTTTAAGAAATTAAATATCACGTGTTTCAAACGGTGGAGGAAAACATCGTAAGGAAACCTGCATACCTGAGAATTTTCTCAATTCTATGCGTGTGTGAAGTCTGCCAATCCGCATTGGGCCAGCGTGGTGGACTATTGGCCTAACCCCTCTCATTCTGAGAGGAGACTCGAGCTCAGCAGTGAGCCGAATATGGGTTGATGATGAAATGATGATGAACCACTAGGAACTAACACATAAAGTAATTTGGCACCTTATTCACAACATTCTATTTGACATTTCTTTCCCTAATTTCGTCGAAGGTCAAGTACTACATGAAATTTTTTGTCTGTCGGTTCGTTATTCTTAGCTCACCGTTTATTAACGTTTTTATGAAGCTATTATACATAATAAAAACTATTTCCGCAAAACTATTTTGTATATTTATATATTTTTTTTATTCTTCACAAGACAGCCCATGACTACAATCTCACCTGATGATAAGTGATGATGCAGTCTAAGATGGAAACAGGCTAACTTGTTAGGAGGAGGATGAAAATCCACACCCATTTCGGTTTGTACACGACATCGTATCAGAACGCCAAATCGCTTGGCGGTACGTCTTTGCCAGTAGGGTGGTAATTAGCCACGGCCGAAGCCTCACACCAGCCAAAAATATAGGTATAGTATGCTATTATTAAGTAGTAATAATAGTAAGTTCCTATTATTACTAGTAATCAGTGGCGTGCACTTCAGAGACGCAAATAAGCACTGCCTACCCTAAACATAGTTGGACAAGGAATTTTGCAATTTTTATTTAAAGTGCATACCTAGTTAAAAACGCTATGCACGCCACTGTACTAGTTGTTTCTAAAAGAGGCCTACCTTCATAATTTTCGCTTGTTTGTTTACTTGTAATCAAGGTTAAGATTTGCAAATTTAAAGTATGCAAAGATAAGATATGACAAATACTACGCGCTTCTATGTTTACATACTCTGTGCAAGCCAGTTTTGAAGGCCGGCTGGCCTATTCACTAATTTGTTTAAAACTGTACACAAATTAACTCTTAAGAAATGTCTATACTAATATTATAAAGAGATAAAGTTGGTGAGGTAGTACGGGATAATCTCTGGATCTACAGATACGATTTTAAATTTTTTTTTATCAATAGATAGCCACGTTATTTGCGAGTATCATAGGCTGTTTCATCCCCGTATTTCTACGGGACCAGGAACTACTCGGGTGAAACTGCGCGGCGTCTGCTAGTATCCAATATTTCTAAGAAATTTGCAAATACATAGTTATAAAAAATGTTATGAATAACTTAACTTTATTTAACTAAGTAAATAGTTTTAATCTTAAGAGGCAATTGAACTCATAAATCGTTTATGTAATGACTTTAATTGTTCAAAAAAAAATTACAAGTACAGTTTTAATTACCTAAATCTTGTGTAATCTTAATGTAACTTTTGTAATGTGACAATTAAAATGATATATTATTGTTATTACAATAAATAATATGTAATTAAAATTTGAAAATATACTTTTGAGTGAGGTTTTATCTAGAAAGTTAGCAACAGGATAAGAATATAGCTAGCAGTTAAGGCATTGACTACCTTCCTAACCTATTATTAAATAGTTTCTTAGTAAAATTCTTTTTGTTCCACAAACTAACTATAAGCTAAGTTTAACCCCAAAGATTAACTGGTTAAAAAACACAAAGAAAGTACCAGGGCAGCATGTTGCACAAACAGGTTTATCGATCCGTGGCGAGTACATCAAATCAAATGTACAATGTTTGAAGGTCAAAGGCACCTAGACGTCTCGAGTCTCGACGGGTCAACGACCCCGTACGGGGATAAAACTCTCAAATTGCTATGCTCGCCTGGTACTTTCAAATCGTGCGCGATATAAGCTTTAAAAAGAAAATATTGAAAAATGGGAGAAAATTACAAAAAAGAATAAAAACATTTTTGGCTGGTGGGAGGCTTAGGGTGTGGCTAGTTACCACCCTACCGGCTAAGACGTACCGCCAAGCGATTTAGCGTCCCGGTACGATGTCGTGTAGAAACCAAAAGGGGTGTGAATTTTCATCCTCCTCCTAACAAGTTAGCCCGCTTCCATCTTAGACTGCATCATCACTTACCATCAGGTGAGATTGTAGTCAAGGGCTAACATGTAAAGAATAAAAAATAAAAAAAAAAACATACAGTCAAACAGGCTATCTTAGGAAACGGAATATAGAACTTAGACCCATCACGCTGATTCAATTCGGGTGAGCGGGATTAAGGTTATCACTTTGCGTAAACATTTTGAAGTAATGTATTTTAATATTCTCCTCGTCATAATGTGAGAAATCACGACCCCATTAAGTGTTTCGTCACTTAGGTTTTTGGCAAACATTCGAAAAACACCGATAAAAACGAAACTTTAAGGGTCTCTAACGAAGGGTTGTCATGAAATTATGAATCCTCATTAAATCCCATAGAAAATATTCTTTCAAAGCCAGCACGGTCCAACGTTAAGTTAGCATTTCTCTCTCATGTAATATAGATAGATAGATCGATAGACGATAAAAAATTCATCCTCACTTTACATGTAAGGAAGAAAACCCAATTTTTTTTTTTTTTTCAAACTTTCTCTTTACCATTTCAAAGACAACTGACAACACTAGACTCTTACAAAAATTTGCTCTTAAAATATGAATATTTTACAAACGGATCCCTAAATTGAAAAATATTGAAAGAAGGCCCCTCGTTTAAGTTAGCATTTTAATCTCTCATGTAATATCTTAGATAGATCGATAGACGATAAAAAAATCATCCTCCCTTTACATGTAAGGAATGAAACCCAAAATTTTTGTTTTTTTTTCAAATTTTCTATTTTACCATTATAGTCGACTGATAACAATAAACTCTAACAAAAATTTGCTCTTAAAATATTTTACAAACGGATCCCTAAATTGATAAATATTGAAAGAAGACCCCTCATATCTTTCACTGTAAAATAAACGAAAAAAAAATCATCCCCACTTTACGTGTATTTTTTTTTAAATTCATTTATTTCAAGTAGGCTCAGTTAACAAGCACTTTTGATACGTCAGTTGACTATTTGTAAAGATTCTACCACCGGTTTAGATGGCAGGTTCTGTTGAGAAGAAACCGGCAAGAAACTCGAACAGTTTTTTAGGGTACCTCACCCTAAAAAATACAGTTTTTCTTCCTTGTGGACTACGGAACCCTAAAAATGAAGTATATATAGTAGTGCCAGGCTCTTTGTTATATCAATCATTAAAATTGGTGCAACTTGCACCAAATTTTGCAAGCGTTTCATCTCAACAGAGTAACAAAAGAACAAAGGAAAGTGTCACAAAGACCCGCCTCGCAGCAGTCAACGAAAGCGTACAAACTAAAAATTCTTTTATAACAAGTATGCTTTTACAAACGCTTATGAAAAGTCGAGTTTGTAGCCGTGGCTTGCACAAGGTTTTTAAATTGGGTACATTAACAGCCAATAGCTGATTGGATTTGTCCTCCTCTGCCATCGATTCGGAGGTTGTAGTTTCCTGGGGCATGCAACTTTTCAGTTGTGTGGATTTTAAGAAAATTAAATATCGCGTGTCTCAAACGGTGAAGGAAAACATCGTGAGGAAACCTGCATACCAGAGAATTTTCTTAATTCTCTGCGTGTGTGAAGTTTGCCAATCCGCATTGGGCCAGCGTGGTGGACTATTGGCCTGGGCCCCTCTCATTCTAAGAGGAGACTCGTTCCAATAGTGAGCCGAATATGAGTTGATGATGACGATGATTATAATTGTCGGAAAATGTTTAGTCGCCTGATAACTTTCATCAAAACCGCTGCTAAGCTCGAGTTTTCGACCGGATTCGAACCTACGCCCTCCGAATCGAAGGCAGAGGTCATATCCAGTGGTGTGCACTTCATACATGCATTAAAGTACTGCATACCCTAAGAGTTGTCTTATTAGTGCTTATTGAATACAGATTTTTCCAGTAAGCTTAATTTTATTACTCGTGCATACCCTGATCTGACGACCTTACGCACGCCACTGGCTGTCACGGCGCTTTTATGCAGTGAATATAGCAGTGTAATATTGCAACAATGGTCGCCTAGCAACCGATCCGCTGGGGATCCAAACCGGAGGTGTATAGGCGATCCCAATTGATCCCAATTGAGCGAATGGGACCAAAGACCCGCGCTATATATAGATTGAGAGAGAAGTTTCAGAGCAATCAACCAATCTGTTGAAATACATCAAATTGTACACCAATTTGGTCAGCACATCTTACATCCATGCGAATATAAACTAATCTATAAAGCTGAAGAGTTTGTTTGATTGATTGAACGCGCTAATCTCAGGAACTACTGGTCCGATTTGAAAAATTCCTTCACTGTTAGATAGCCCATTTATCGAGGAAGGTTATAGGCTATATATTATCCCCGTATTCCTACGGGAACGGGAACCACGCGGGTGAAACCGCGCGGCGTCAGCTAGTCTATATATAAAATAATACTTATAATAAACTAGCTGACGCCGCCTATAGCCTTCCTCGATAAATGAGCTATCTAACACTGAAAGAATTTTTCAAATCGGACCAATAGTTCCTGAGATTAGAGCGTTCAATCAAACAAACAAACTCTTCAGCTTTATAATATTAGTATAGATCTGTAGAGGTCAATTCTGTACATGAAATATATTTCCAAAATAACTATCAGGGGGTGATTAGTGATCGATACTGATGCCAAAAATGTAATTACTAAAATTTTTGTCTGTCTGTATGTTCGTTATAGAAACAAAAACTACTCGACGGATTTTAACGGAACTTGGTACAATTGGTTATAATCTTAACTTCTATCAATTATAAAATACTAACTATTAATAATATAATATATAAATATAACTTCATGCATGCACATTAGGTAATACCTACATATAATAATAATAATTCTATACTAGCGGACGCCCGCGACTTCGTCCGCCCTTAGACCTCTTTAATCCAGCCCTTACAGTAGTATCGCTGTTAAAATGGAGTAACTTCGCCCGTTTTCCCAACACTTCCCTTCACTGCTCTGCTCCTACTGATCGTAGCGTGATGAAAAGTATACTATAACCTGCCCAGGAGTATGAACAAGAATTGTCCAAATTTTCGTTAAAATCCGTCGAGTAGTTAACCGACTTCCAAAAAGGAGGAGGTTCTACGTTCGGCTGTATGTATGTTTTTTTTTTTTTTTTTTTTTTTTTTTTTTTTATGTATGTCCAGCGATAATTCCGTCAATTATGGACCGATTTTCAAAATTCTTTTTTTGTTTTGTAGGGTTTACTTCCAGGGTGGTCCCATTTTTTTCATGTCAGGATCTGATGATGGCATCCTGGAGAAATTGAGGGAAACTTTCGAAAGTTGTAGAGACGGCTAGTACGTTTGTTAGTGTTTCCATAAGGTATTTTAAACCACTACAACTTTATGAAGGTTTGGAGTTGGTCTGATGATGGAGCCGAAACATAGGCGATGGAACTCATCAAGGATTTACAGCAGTCACCTTTTGCTTGGGCTTGATTAATTTGTATTGATGAGTACTTTCCACCTATATGGGTTGTGACTGTATTAAGGGTCTGGTGATGAAGACGAGGGACAGTGAAGAGAACTCCTCGACGGTTCACAGTAGCTACCTTGTGTTTGGACTTGATAAATTTGTATTGATGAGAACTTACCACCTAAATGGATTGTGACTGTATTAAGGGTCTGATGATGAAGACGAGGGACAGTGAAGAAAACTCCTCGACGGTTCACAGTAGCTACCTTGTGTTTGGACTTGATAAATTTGTATTGATGAGAACTTTCCACCTAGAAGGATTGTGACTGTATTAAGGGTCTGGTGATGAAGACGAGGGACAGTGAAGAGAACTCCTCGACGGTTCACAGTAGCTACCTTGTGTTTGGACTTGATAAATTTGTATTAATGAGAACTTTCCACCTAGATGGATTGTGACTGTATTAAGGGTCTGATGATGAAGACGAGGGACAGTGAAGAGAACTCCTCGACGGTTCACAGTAGCTACCTTGTGTTTGGACTTGATAAATTTGTATTGATGAGAACTTTCCACCTAGATGGATTGCGAATGTATTAAGGGTCTGGTGATGAAGACGAAGCACAGTGAAGAGAACTCCTCGACTGCTCACAGTAGCTACCTTGTGTTTGGACTTGATAATTTTGTATTGATAAGAACTTTCCACTTAGATAGGTTGTGACTGTACAGACGCAGAGGGTATGCTAACACTAAAAATAAAAAAATAAAAATTTTAATAAAAAAAATTCAACCGACTTCCAACTCAAAAAATAACTTTAACTAAAAAGCAAAAAATAACATCCTACCTATGTGCTACCTTCTGATCAGTTTGAAGGCGGTGCCAAGCCAGTGTCGTGTTTTAATTAAAGCTGTTTCTGGAATAACCACAGAAATTTTGTAGTTTAAATGTATTTAATTAAAACATCACTGGCTTGGCACCGCCTTCAAACTGATCAGAAGGTAGCACATAGGTAGGATGTTATTTTTTGCTTTTTAGTTAAAGTTATTTTTTGAGTTGGAAGTCGGTTGAATTTTTTTTATTAAAATTTTTATTTTTGTTTCTATAACGAACATACAGACAGACAGACGAAAATTTTACCGATTGCATTTTTTGCATCAGTATCGATCACTAATCACCCCTGATAGTTATTTTGGAAATATATTTCATGTACAGAATTGACCTCTCTACAGATCTATACTAAGAAGCTGAAGAGTTTGTTTGTTTGATTGAACGCGCTAATCTCAGGAACTACTGGTCCGATTTGAAAAATTCTTTCAGTGTTAGATAGCCCATTTATCGAGGAAGGCTATATTTTATCTCCGCATTCCTACGGGAACGGGAACCACGCGGATAGTTGTTTTGTACCCCCTGATAGTTATTTTGTAAATGTATTTCATGTACAGAATTGACCTCTTTACAGATTTATTATAAGTCTAAATTATATTTAGATTGTATTTATTTTATTTGTATTTGCATTTGTTAGGGATTTCTAAGATTTTTTTTTATTTTTTTTTTAATCTTTACAAGTTAGCCCTTGACAACAATCTCACCTGATGATAAGTGATGATGCAATGTAAGATGGAATAGGGCTAACTTGTTAAGAGGAGGATGAAATCCACACCCCTTTCGGTTTCAACACGTCGTACCGGAACGCTAAAGATTTACCGATCAAATACGTAGTTTACAATATAAACTTTTAAGTCAACGAACCGTGCGAGTATATAGCATCCGCCCACCACACCACGTTCGTTCCGATGGGTGGTTTCAACGACTATCTCGTTACAGGATGTCCATCAACAAATAACAATAGGATGGTTTTTTGAACTTGTATATAAACTAAATAAATATATACTAACTAGCTGACGTCGCGCGGTTTCACCCGCGTGGTTCCCGTTCCCGTAGGAATACAGGGATAATATATAGCCTATAGCCTTCCTCGATAAATGGGCTATCTAACACTGAAAGAATTTTTCAAATCGGACCAGTAGTTCCAGAGATTAGCGCGTTCAATCAAACAAACAAACAAACTCTTTAGCTTTATTATATTAGTATAGATGTTATAAATGCGAAATTAAGTCTGTCTGTCTGTTACCTTTTCACTTTTAAACAGCTGAACCGGTCAAGGTGAGTTTTGGTATAATTGTAAATGGGACTTAGGAGCAAAACATGGGGTACTTTTGACCCTAAAATATAAATACAAGGGTGTGAAATATGGGTTGAAAGTTTGTGTGGAAAGTCCTTAATTTTTTAAGGTACATTTGTAAATTTTGATATGTGTTACTAAAAAAATACTAAAAATAATTAAATTCAAGGTTTTTAAAAATTGTACTTACAGTTTGAAAATAAATTTTTAAGTTTTTTTTTAATATAAATCGTACATGTTTGAGTTATATTTTTGTAAAATGATTAATGGGCTATTTATTATACAAAACATGCGAAAATATAAATAGAAAGGAGTGAAAATAGGGGATGAAATAGATAATCAAGCGCACGAGGTCGCGGGCGTCTGCTAGCACTTACATTTATTTTTTGAATAATAATAATAAATAATAATCATCAACCCATATTCGGCTCACTCTTCAACACGAGTCTCCTCTCAGAATGAGAGGGGTTAGGCCAATAGTCCACCACGCTGGCCCAATGCGGATTGGCAGACTTCACAGTTACCCAACCATAACAATACGGGTCTGTTCTCTACATGGTAAGTGACCTTCGTTTTTGCCAGTTATCAAAGTTAACAAAAACGCACTTTTTTTAGATACCACACTCGTGATTACGTAGCTTGCTGATAATGAAACGTTTCTGGGTTTTTGAGATAGCCGTGATAGCCCAGTGGATGTGACCTCTGCCTCCGATTCGGAGGCCGTAGGTTCGAATCCGGTCCGGGGCACTTACAACTTTTGACGGCCTCCGTGGCGCAGTGGTATGCGCGGTGGATATACAAGACGGAGGTCCTGGGTTCGATCCCCGGCTGGGCCGATTGAGGTTTTCTTAATTGGTTTAAGTCTGGCTGGTGGGAGTATTCGGCCGTGGCTTCCATCTTAAATAGGGATGATGACAGTTTTTGTATATAAATTAAGAGTATGCTAATAGTAAAGCAATTTTGTAAAAGTAACAGGGTATCTGCGGTCATTACTTTCGGAGCTACAGGGATTTAAAGGGTCAGATTTGCGGCGCTGCCGCGGAGCCCTGAAAAAACCCCCATACAAAATGGTACGAACTAATGACGTCGTAGGTAATGTAATGATCGTTAGATTTGTATGTGCGTTCAAACAAAATCACTAATATCTTTGTTATTTATGCGTTTATGTTAATAGTTCATTTATTGAAAAATGTCACATTAAATGTATGGATCTAAAACTGTATGAACTTTTATCTAATTACGATAAAATATTTTTAATAGATTTGAAATTTTATAATCTTATTTATTATGCAAATATCCAGTCAATCTTTGCTTTTTATGTATAAATTAATTAACATTGACCTTATTTACCCGAATTTATTATAAAAATCAATACATTCCAACCTAGTCATCATCCCCATTTTGTAAGTCTCTGCGTGTGTGAAGTCTGCCAATCCGCATTGGGCCAGCGTGGTGGACTATTGACCTAACCATTCTCATTCTGAGAGGAGACTCGAGCTCAGCAGTGAGCCGAATATGGGTTGATAGTGATGATGATGAAACATACACATCAAGTATGGCTTAGTATAGGTGTCAAGAGTGAGCTGTAGGTTGTTACACTAAGTACAATAAATACTTAAGCCGCTTTAAAGTTCTTATCTTTCTTGGCTTAACAGGCTTATAGGATAGGTGTTAAATTGCACTGAGCAAGCAAAGGTTATTGTATTAACTTAGCAAACTACTGTAAATACAGTTTACAGTAACTATATTGTAAGTTGTGGTTAACCAAGACTGTGATGGACCTGCCAATGCATAGCTTTAAGCAATGTGTTAAAAAACATTTACTTAGTCGAGGGTACTACAACATTGATGAGTTCCTTACTGATAAGGATGCTTGGAGGGCGTTGGATCAGCTACCACCTTCACACAGGAAGTAAAACTATAGGATATTGATATTTTATATTTTTTTTTAAAAGAGCAACAGTTGAGTTTCTTGCCGGTTTCTTCTCAGCTGAACCTGCCTTCCGAACCGGTGGTAGAATCTTTACAAATAGTCAACTGACGTATCAAAAGTGCTTGTATACTGAGCCTACTTGAAATAAATGAATTTTTGATTTTTTTGATTTTTGATTGTGAACCTCCTCCTTTTTAGAAGTGGGTTAATAAGTAATGAAATAACATGCATTTTCTACCTTCATTCCTAATTTGTTTATTTAAAAAAAAAATACATGAAA
This sequence comes from Bicyclus anynana, assembly GCF_947172395.1. Classification (NCBI taxonomy): domain Eukaryota; kingdom Metazoa; phylum Arthropoda; class Insecta; order Lepidoptera; family Nymphalidae; genus Bicyclus; species Bicyclus anynana. The sequence continues at coordinate 1,085,276 of NC_069109.1, forward strand.
GACAAAGTATTTTCTTTTTAACACGTTTATATTATCTTCACTTACGTATGTTAATTAACTATGTATGTAAAAAAAACTTGAAATCTTAATTTGACCCACTTCCCGGTCTTCGATTAGGATGAAATTTTGCACACGCTCTGAGTTCTGATGACAATACATGACTAGCTAGGAAACGTCATTACAAATCCAATATGGCGGCCTCCCCAAGATGGCGGACTGGTTATTTGAAAACTACCCACGTAACAAATAGTTTTTGTTTTTTTTTTATTCTTTACAAGTTAGCCCTTGATTACAATCTCAAATGATGGTAAGTTATGATGCAATCTAAGATGGAAGCGGGCTAACTTGTTAGGAGGAGGATGAAAATCCACACCCCTATCAGTTTCTACACGACATTGTGCCGGAACGCTAAATCGCTTGGCTCGTCTTTGTTGGTAGGGTGGTAACTAGCCACGGCCGAAGCCTCCCACCAGCCAGACCTGGACCAATTAAGAGAACCTCAATCGGCCCAGCCGGGGATAAAATAGTCCGTGACTTAAATCCAATATTTGTAGTTTTTTGTGCTAAAAGTTATGTAGTTTTTTAAACTATTTAAAGTTATTATATTATTTTTGGAACAGCATCTAAATTTTAATTGAACCATTATAATACAAAAATAAATAAAATTACTTGTCTATATGGTAATTTTTTTTTTTTTTTGTTCTATTATCCTCGTGCGATCAGTCGACAGACTATGAGCAGAGGTGTTGTAAGTAAATTTGGCGGTTAAAAGCAATCTTCCCCAGTGGGAGCAGCTCCATCTAAATGTTATTTATGGCTTTCAATCAAATTTGCCGTCTTTTCAAGTGTTGAATCGTCTGTGGTATCGTTAACTGTACAGCCAGGTGATTCGGATGGTTTCTGAGTCTGGCTTTGTACTTGATGTTATTGGTTTTTATTTCTTCTTTTACTGTTGGCATTTCTAGATGTTCGTGAATTTCTGTTATTCGTAGAAACCACGGCGAGTTCGACACTTGTTTCAATATGTAATTTTGCGCTCTTTGTATAATGCTAATGTTGGAGTCGCATGCTGAACCCCACAATTGGACTCCATACATCCATACTGGTTTAATTATTGTCTTATAGACAAGTAGCTTGTTTTCCAGGGACAATCTGGAGTTCCGAGCAAGCATCCGATACAACCCCCTATATTGACGGTAGATCTGGTCCCTCTTTGTTTGGATATGTTTTTTCCAAGTGAATATATATGGTAATTAGATGCGGTATAGATCATCCATTGTTATGATAATTTCATGCATTACAGTGTCAACATGTATTTGCCAAACAAAAGATATACTGTTTACCTTTGGCTAGTACTGCAAATTCATAGTAAATTCAAACTACTGCTAATTTATAATTTTAATTCAATAAAATATAATAGATAAAAAGCCTGCAATAGCGAGATCTTTGTTAATATTAACTGACTTCCAAAAAAAGGAGGAATTTCACAATTAGACGCATATGTTTTTTTTTTCTTTTTTTTACCTTGTAACTTCGTTATATCCAATTAAAAAAATTCTGCTTTTGTTTGAAAGACTATACTTCCAGATTGGTCCCATTTGATTTTCATGAAAATCGGTTCAGTAATTTTGTGTTAAAATGAAAATAACTGAAATAAGTGAACAATATTGCTGTACTGTGGTGCTTTCAGTGACTATACTAAGACATACTAAAATACAAAATGAAAAATCACACTCTGATTCGATCACGCAGAGATACTCCTAACATAGCTCGTTCCATCGCCCGCTGTGTGACTCTGAGCCTTCTCATGAGGCCCATAGTTGGCGACCAAGTCTCGGAACCATAGGTCATCACTGCCAACACGCACTGTTCTATTTGAAATACTAATTTGAATATTGAGAGGATCTGACCTTTCAACACAACATGTAGAAATAAATGATTTTATCTACACTAAGTATGAAATATTATAAAGCAGAAAAGTTTGTTTGTTTAAAGGCTAAGGAGAAGAAGAATAAGAAATACTTTATTGCACACAAAAATACAATTATAAATTAAAACAATAAAAAGATAAATTAAACTTAGCATGCAAAGGCGGCCTTATTACTAAAAGTAATCTCTACCAGGCAACCCCTGATGAGAGAGCTAAGATCTTACTTGTTACTTTAAGAGATTGTTTGTAGCAAAGAGACTGTCATGCATTTTTTTTGTTTCTGTTTTTTCTATAATCATATTTTGGTTTGTGTGCAAAAAATTTTTCTTCATCTTCTTATAATTTACTTTGTTTCTGCAGATTTTTACCAAATTGAATGATTTTAGAAATACAGAAAAAAAAATAGTTTACTGTTTAAATATGCTGATAATGAGAAAACACAAAGATAAGGGCACTATGCAGATTATTTCAGTATCTTCTATCTATATTTGTAAAGAGGTAAAGTTTGTGGTAATCTCTGGGTCCACTGAACCAATTTTGAAAATTCTTTTATCACTAGAAAGACACATTATTTTTTAGTGTCATAGGCTATATTTATCCCAGTATACTCACGGGAACCAGAACTACGCGGGTGAAAACGTAGGGCGTCGACCTCTTTTACATATACAAAGAATCCTGTGATTTATAAAGCTCAAGTTGTTCTTTAATGTGTTTTTTTAGTTTTCCAAATGATAATATTGAAAATATTTTACATTAAAGTACCAGGATACAATGAAATAGTAGGCGTTGTAATGGAAAACATCTGTTGTCTGATGAAATTGCAAATTCTAATTACAACTTGAATTCAACATTGTGGCATTTGTATTTTGTATAATCTTTAATTAGGTTGTTAAGTTTTACCTATTATTTTGTTATCGTATTCTAAGTAACCCCAAAGGTTGAATATTAATTAATTATCAATCGTGTGCCCACGACAAAATACCTAAGTTGCCAAGGACACAGCTGTTTGCAAAACAATTCTAACTGCGCACTTTAGAGAGGAAACGATTGAAATAATGAGTACGTTTAAAATAGAATAGAAAATACAAATATAACAATTAATCATTCATGATTCAAATGAAGAAACTGTTGTTTCGTCATACGAAGTAGGAACCAGTTGCATATTTGTATGAGACATCCATTGTTTATGTACGTAAAAGGAAGCTTACCACTTAGATCCTCGATCGTATTCAGTTTTCGTGCAGCCATTCTCGATTTATTCCTCACTGCACTGCGAAATGTTTATTTTACAGACAATCTACACTTTTAAGATAAAGTTACAAGGCAGATTTGCGTTGTAATTTACAAGAAAAATATGCGCGGCGAGCGATTTCGCAAGAAATCCTTTGTTTTCTGTTTTGATTCGAGTTTGTTGACAGAAAAGGTGCACGTATTTCGTGTCGATTATTTTATCAGCCAATGGGAGATTGGAGCGCTGTGTTAGTGTACTCGGATTGGCTAACGAGATGTAAACAAAAATAATGTTGTCGTAACAAAAAAAATACTGCATATAAAAAAATTAAGGAAGATTGGTTGTAGACATGCATGCAAAGCCAATATATTACTCATCTATTCATGCAAATCGCAAACCTCTGCGTAGCGTAACAACTAGCATAACAATTGGAAATAAATTATAGTTCGTCTTTTCAAATACTTTAGAATAAAATTACACCTATACTCTGTCTACGGATCGGTTTGTAAAGATGCTTAAAAAAGAAATATGAAAGCAAACAAAAACAAATAGCTATTTCGCTTGGTACCGTATTCAAACCAATTCACTACTTAAGCAAGTAATATTTCATACTATAGACATGTTACGTGCCTACTGCAAAAAGCGATCCGAATTTAGTTACTCCACTGAGCAAATGCATATGTTTGTGTTATCAGAGCGGACTAAAAGTTTACGACGTGTATATTACATTAGGATGGTTTTTTTCACTTTTTGTGTACATTTTTGTGTAATAAGAAGTTTTTGAGTAAGGTTTTCGAGTTTTATAATAGTAATAACCGCTTTGTAGCGTAACGCGTTATGGCGCCACTTTGAATGGCTTCCCTTTCTGTCACACTTACAGCAGCAGGTTTATGTTATTTCACGCACAGCACATGTTACTTTTTTTATAATTTTTCATTCTAATTTTCTTGAAGTTTGCAATATGGTAACACTAACTTTGTTCTACTTTTACCTTGGATTGGTTCATGGTTCTCTTTCTATGAAAATCTTCTTTTTTTTCGTAGTTCGCCAAATTAGTGATGACGTTCCGTAGTTAATTGTAAATTAAAAAGATCATTTTCTAGAATATTATTGAACAAAATGAATGCAAACACCAATGAAGATGAGAATCAATCGTCTATCGTCCCGGATATTATAGAAAGTCCACGGTAAATATAATATTTTAAGTGTAAAATGATGTTTTCGGTGCCCCGTGCTCTAGAAATTGTATGACAGCTGATCGGTTGGCGCCAAAGTCAAAGGCGGCAAACGCGTGTTATTATCATTTTTTCACATAAAATGCGTTAATAAAGTGAAGCAATTGTGTTGTTTATAGAAAAAGGATGCGTACGGATAACTTGACGCGCAAAAGTTGGAGTTTAATGGACAGGAGGCCAGACACGGAGGTGAGTTTTGTTAAGTTCCCGCTCTTTTCTACTTCACACTTAAAATTTGTATTAAAAGTGCAAAATTACTGTTAATTAACACCGTAATTTCATAACTTATGACGATTCCTACCATTATTTCACTCTAAAAGCATATTAAATTGGTTTTAAATACCCTAAAATTGAGACGAAACTTGTGGGAGTAGAGTAGGTATTTATGGTTAACCATCGTATTTTGTCGATAAAAGCTATGATGTTGCAATATTCCTGACTATAATACAAGTATTCTCTCAAAAACTAAGCTAATACTTCAGTATTTAACTTTTATACATATCCGCGCGCTTGTTGTTCCCGTTGCCGTGAGAATATGAGGATAAAATATAGCATAAGAAACTCACAAAAAATGTGGGTTTCTAGTGGTGAAAGAGTTTTCGTAATTGGTTCTGTAGATCCAGATATTATCATCTACAATACCACAAACTGTACTCAGCTGTTTTACCGGCTATGTTCCCATTCTCATGGTGGAATATGGGCGATAAATATAGTATAAGATACTCACAAATAACATGACTTTCTATTGGTAAAAGTATTTTCAAAATTTGTTTAGTATATTCAGAGATTACTTCCCTACAACTTGACAAAGTCATATACCTCTTCAGATGATTAGTAGGTATACATAGAGACATGATAGCCCAGTAGATATGAGCTCTGCCTTTGATTCAAAGGGTGTAGGTTTGAATCTGGTGCCGGCGAATGCACCTCTAACTTTTCAGCTATGAGCATTTTATGATATTAAATATCATGTGCCTCAAACAATGAAGGAAAATTTCTAATTCAAGAGAATTTTCTTAATTCTCTGCGTGTGTGAAGTCTGCCAATCCGCATTGAACCAGCGTGGTGGACTATTGGCCTAACCCCTCTCATTCTGAGAGAAGACTCGTGCTCAGCAGTGAGCCGAATATGGGTTGATAATGACAATATACTAATTATTATTATATAACTCAACTTGATTGTTTGACACAGATTAAATCATTTAGCAGCAAATATTTTGCTTATTAGTAAAATTTTTGAATGTACAATATTTTTAGCTGACACTTTCAAATAAAATATGGCTAAGTCAGTGAAATAGACTTTGCCACCTTATATATATAATTTGCATCATTATCAATCAATGGACGTTCACTGCTGGACATAGGCCTCTTGCATGGACCTCCAAACACAACAGTCTTGAGCCTCTAGAAACACAGTGGCTTCCTGTCCGACTTATGGATGTCTAACCATTCGGTTCTGGTTAGATTTTGTAAAGGCCTGTGTCGGGCTGTAGAGACACTAGCGTGGAAAAATCCAACAATGCAATTGACCAATCTGCATGCCCAGTGTTGTCATTTATCTACCTTGGGGACAACCTTGCAATGTATACCTTAAAAATTTATTTTATTTAAATTCCCTTGACAAAATGCATCACATTTTGTCAAGCATCATGAGTAATTCTGGATGCCTGAGAATTTCCTTAATAGGGATGATGACAGTTTTTTAAATTGTATATAAATTAAGAGTATGCTAATAGTAAAGCAATTTTGTAAAAGTAACAGGGTATCTGCGATCATTACTTTCGGAGCTACAGGGATTTAAAGGGTCAGATTTGCGGCGCTGACGCGGATCCCTGAAAAACACTCCATACAAAATGGCACGAATAAGTGACGTCGTTGGCTCGCTGATCGCTAGATTTGTATGGGCGTTCAAACAAAATCGCTAATATCTTTGTTATTTGTGCGTTTATGTTTATAGTTTCTTTATTGAAAAATGTCACATTTAATGTAAGAAAGCTAAAACAGTATGAATTTTCATCTAATTATGATAAAAAAATTATAGATTTTGAAATTTTTTATTTTTATGTATTTTGCAAATATTCAGACGATCTTTGTTTTTGATGTATAAATTAGTTAACATTGCCCTTATTTACACAAATGTATCATAAAAATTGATATATTCAAACCTAGTCATCATCCCCATTCTCGATGTGTGTGAAGTCTGCCAATCGGTATTGGGTCAGTTACAGAAAGACAAAAAGACCACATCAATTTGTCGCTCCGTTTTGCTGAAACACAAACAAACAGACAGACAGACACACTTTCATATTTATAATATTATTAGTATGTATTTTCTTGCAAGGTGTTCCAAGAAATGGGTGTTAGCCTTTTAGAGCCTGACGACGGAGACAGCTGCGACACTATGCCTGTTAATAATGTAAGTTCATGGTAATGTAGCTGTCCATTTGCAAAATGATTTTAAAATCAGTTAAGTTTATCACGAGGTTCCTCTACATTCTCCAGTGAGAAAACGAGGATAACATTTAGCCTATGTTACTCGCTGATAATGTAGCTGTCCATTTGTAAAATGATTTTTAAAATAAGTTAAGTCGCTGACGCCGCGTGGTTCCCGTTCCCGTAGGGATACGGGGATAATATATAGCCTATAGCCTTCCTCGATAAATAGGCTATATCAATGAAAAAATTTTTCAAATCGGACTAGTTCCTAATATTAGCGCGTTCAAACAAACAAACTCTTTAGCTTTTTAATATTAAGTATAGATATTCCTACTAATATTATGAACGCGAAAGTTTGTATGTATGTTTGTTTCAATGTTTGTTACTCTTTAACGCCGCTACTACTAACCTAACCTAACCTACCCACTATGATTAATTTTAAATATGTTTCATTACGGCTTGTTATGGAAGAGCGGAGTCTTCTGTCACAGGAGTGTACAACTCTTAAAAGAAGACTCTAGCCTTTAATTATTTGTTATTCGATTGATGTTACTGAAATAAACTATTTTTATTTATTATTATTTATTTACTAAACCGATTTGGCTGAAATTTGTAATGGAAATATATTTTACTCTGGATTAACACATAGGTTACTTTTCATCCCAGAACAACCATGGTTCCCGAGGGATTTGTGAAAGTCTAAATTCCTCGACGACGAAGTCGCGGGCGTTGGCAACTTTGTAACACTCCCGATGGTGCGCGCGGGCCTGGGGGCGTGTGAATGAAAACCCCACGACTGATGCACGTCACTTCCCCGCACGCACAATTTCACACCTGCGCAGCCTTTCCCCCTGTCGCTCGCATATCATAGGAGTGTTATCAACGAACGCCAGTATTAATATAATATAGATAATATTCATAATTTTCCACAGCACAAATCAAGCCTGAAGCGAAAACGCGACATAGAAAACGTAAACCCGAATGTGAACGGTATAATAACGTCTCCCCGGGGCAAATTTAGCCCCAAATCTCCGCGGGGCAAGTTTAGCCCCAGCCCGGGGTCGTCGAGGATCAAAAGCCCCAGGAGTTCTGAGAAATGTGAGTATTTACCACAGAATATTAAATATCGTGGAATTCGCTGGTGATAATGATGATGATGGGGCATGTCTTAGATGAACACACCTATTGTTACTAGTTCCTCCATTACAGGAAAACATCAAATATATCGATTACAGTAGGTATTAATATTCATAATTTATGTTATTGTAGGGGGCAGCTATCAGTGTTGGTTTAAATAAGACGACTTAAGCTCAGTTGTTTGTTAGGCAGCGTAGACACCGTCACGCTGCCAGTCGCGTTAGTGTTTTTGTGCAGAGAACATGTCGGGCAGGGAAGGTATAAGTATGTTTTGAAGTGAAACTTCTTTAGGCGCATGAGGGTAAAAATTTTACAGATGTAACGTCACGCCGGTATGTAACGGAAGTGTCGAAAAAGAGAGAGAGAGAGCGATCGAGACCGATTGAGAGAGTGAGACAGGGGGAACGTACAATGAAGCAACTAGCCGTGGAGTGAGAGTAGGGAGCGAGCAAGTGAAAAAGATTGAGAGAAAAAGTGAGACAGCGAACGTCGTATCACGCACAGTGCTATGGAGTGAGGGAGAGAGCTATAGTGAGAAAGATTGAACGAGAGAGAGAAATCGCGCAATGTCAATATTAAAGAAATAAATTGAAAAAATTAAATTTATAATTTATATTAATTTTCAACACTTTTTATATTTTAATGACAATTAAATTCCTAACCTATCTTCCTTTTTCCCTTCCTCTTAGTCCCGGAAATGTAAAGTTTTAGATTTGTACAAATATAAACGAGATTTATAAATTAGTTCGCCAAAGAAGTTTCACTTCTGACATGTGTACACAGTACGCACGCATTTTTTTTTCTTTTGTTTCCAGTCAAGCCGCTACAGCCGTCAGACCAGATCCTGGAGACGAGCATCTGTGACGCGTACCAAGTAGACGAGGAGACCCCGGTGGCGCAGTCGGTGAGCGCGGACTACAAGGGGTTCGGTGCCGCGACGGCTGGGAGGACAC